>NC_041389.1:265133242-265261402 GCF_002162155.2 Triticum dicoccoides
ATATGTTACTTGCCCGAGATTCGATCGTCGGTATCCCAATACCTCGTTCAATCTCGTTACCGGCAAGTCACTTTACTCGTACCGTAATGCATGATCCCGTGACCAGACACTTGGTCACTCTGAGCTCATTATGATGATGCATTACCGAGTGGGCCCAGTGATACCTCTCCGTCATACGGAGTGACAAATCCCAGTCTTGATCCATGTCACCCAACAGACACTTTCGGAGATACCCGTAGTCTACCTTTATAGTCACCCAGTTACATTGTGACGTTTGGCATACCCAAAGCACTCCTACGGTATCCGGGAGTTACACGATCTCATGGTCTAAGGAAAAGATACTTTGACATTGCAAAACTCTAGCAAACGAACTATACGATCTTGTGCTATGTTTAGGATTGGGTCTCGTCCATCACATCATTCTCCTAATGATGTGATCTCGTTATCAATGACATCCAGTGTCCATAGTCAGGAAACCATGACTATCTGTTGATCAACGAGCTAGTCTACTAGAGGCTTACTAGGGACATGTTGATGTCTATTATTCACACATGTATTACGATTTCCAGATAACACAATTATAGCATGAATAAAGACAATTATCATGAACAAGGAAATATAATAATAATGCTTTTATTATTGCCTCTAGGGCATATTTCCAACAGTCTAGGATAGTTGTTCATCGACTTGTTCCATGTGTTGTATAGTTCTTGTTGATTGTTTGACAAATGAATTTGTTAGATATAACGGTGTTGATCCCATTTTATTTTAATAATGTTTTAGGTCTAAACCTAGATCTTATTTCAATTCATTTTATTGAATGATGTTTGACTGCTTGACTGGTATGGTTTATAATGTTGGTTTGGTTGTCATATGGAATGCTTGCTTTTGAGTTATGATGTAGTTGATGTTTATGTTTGGTTGCTATTAACCATTCTAAATATTTAGATGATATCTAAATATTTATCTGTGGTTAACCTTTACCTTTATCATACCATGATATGATTGTGTAGTTAAATGCATAAGGTGGTTCCATTCCATGTGTGTTGATGCCATCGTGTTTGTTATAGTAGTTTCCTATAGCAGTTAGTCGATATGGGTGATGTGAACTACTAGTGGTTGTATCATGGTTCATATTAGAACATTAGTCCTGACCGCCAAGCCTTCCTTCGCTGTGTCAACCTAACCCTGTCACTTCGTTGAATCCTCTCTACTTACCTCTCTATCATGCTATCTCATTTCAGAATCTCCATCAGATTGATATCTCGCTATCCATCCACTCTTAATTTGTTTCGGATGTTATTTGGATTTACTGTTGTTTTGGTATTTATTGTTTGTCTTTTGGTATCGTTACGATGAGTAGGGAACGATAACGATCTTGGACATGGACAGAATCAGGTTACTGAAGAAGGACTCGACAATGAAGGCATGTCTCCTTCTTTGATCATACTTATCCTATGGTTTACAAAATTGCATTGAGTTTTATTGTTACTATGTGCATGCTATTTTAATTCTCGTAGCAAGCGTGTCGATTGACACATTACCCTGATCCGCTTGTCGCCTATTTACTTGACACCTGAGTAGAAGTATATAATTCCGGTAGAGTAGAAATGCTTAGCCATACTTATCACCCTGTAGGTGCCTTATTGAATGACCTCCGAGTCATTGACAGTTGAAACTTAATGGTGAGGTAGGCCAGTTGGCCCTTGTTGACCCTCTCTATCCTATTCTACTCTGGATGAAACTTACCATCTGAATACTGGTGCGGGCGACAGCTGAATTAAGGATTGATGGAGCGATTGGCTGCCCTTCACAAGTTGAAGGGGGCAATCAGTCATCCGTGCCGCATAAGGCCTAATAAGTCTTGGATTTGAAGATTTTGATAACATTACAACCACATGCTATATGGGCACTGGCTTGGTCAAGTAAGCTAGTCAGCCTTAGTTGTCGATGTCGCCGTACCGCAGATGGGATAACTGCCTTGCGAGGAGTATCCTCAGCACAGATGGGGGGACCGGTTTGAGGACGTACTCTCAGTTCCGTGCACCAGACCCGGTGGGCATGTCACAACTTTGGGGGATCTAGTCCAAAGAGCTCGTCACAATCTCCCTGCTGGTATACCAAATGGTGTACTACGCTAGCGACGGCTAGTGGCAACAAGTCGGGATTGTGTCATGTGGGTAAAGTGTACAACCTCTGCAGAGTGTAAAACTATTCGAATAGCCGTGTCCACGGTCAAGGACAACACATGAATCTTTCTTGACGTACAGGACCTGTCTTGCTTATTCCCTCTTTGGCGCTATTCTTGAAACCTATGAAGGACGTGAGTTGATCGAGGATCCTCACTTGATGAAAGTTATTCTAGAGATAAAACATGTTTTCATCTAAAACTGCTATTATCCAAGTACTATGTTTTTTCAAACAAAATTAGCTTTTATGCAAATGAGCCATACAACCTTCCTTTGAAGCTACATGTAGCTATTAGGTCCTTCCCGTGGGAGGCATGTTGAGTACGTAATGTACTCATGGCAATACTTTTGTTGAACAACAGAGTTTCATGAAGACGAAGGTGATGACTATGACAACTATGGAGATCCGTAGGAGTGAGGTCACGTGGACTACATCGACTGCCTATGGCTGAGATGGAGTCGCTATGCATTGTACTTTCTGCTGCTTTCTGATTGTAATAAATGTCATGACATTTCTCTATGTATGCCTTGTGGCAAGATATATTTAAACTTGTAATACCTTTTACGCATTGTGCGATGATATCATTTCGCTGTGTTGTCAACAATTCCTGGGGTTGACAAATATACACAGGAGGGTCTGGAAGTTAATTCCGGGTTCTCACATAGAGTTCCAATCATAAGTGCATATGATCCAAGTAGAGAAAGTATGTTAGCTTATGCCTCTCCCTCAAATAAAATTGCAATAGTGATTACCGGTCTAGTTGTCGATTGCCTTGGACAAATAACTTTCTCGTAACAAAAAGCTCTCTACTAATACTTACTTTATTGCTTCTTTATCTAAACATCCCCTACTTTTTGTTTACATGCTCTTTATTATCTTGCAAACCTATCTTATCACACCTACAAAGTACTTCTAGTTTCATACTTGTTCTAGGTAAAGCGAACGTCAAGCGTGCGTAGAGTTGTATCGGTGGTCGATAGAACTTGAGGTAATATTTATTCTACCTTTAGCTCCTCGTTGGGTTCAACACTCTTACTTATCGAAAACTATTGCGATCCCCTATACTTGTGGGTTATCAAGACCTTTTTCTGGCGCCATTGCCGGGGAGTCATAGCGTGGGGTGAATATTCTCGTGTGTGCTTGTTTGCTATTCTTAGTTGTTCTCTATCTTTAGTTATGGATATGGAACACAAAAAACCAAAAAAATTAGATGTACTTGCTACTCATGTAGATGGGGTAACTCCTAAAACCCTCGATTCTCATTATGTGAAAGATATTAAGCACTACTTTGATAATCCTGAGAAAACCCCATTCAACTTTATAATGGGAGACATGTTGGATCAACATGAATACTTTAGGGATTATCGCTTGACACAAAAAGGGAAACTATTATGGGATCAATTTATTATTTTGCGTTGGTATGCTCGTCAACTATGTGTGATACATGATTATACTTGTTGCTCTAGGATGATGGATCCACACCTTCCCTTTTCATGCAAATTCAATGATAATGAAACCTTGGCTTCTTATGCTAATGGTAGATATGATTACTATGATGTGGAACAAATAGAAGAATTTGTTACTTTTATGGGTGCTTATGAGATTGAATCTATGTTTAAAGCGTTTGACGATTTTGATGATTCAGTTTGTAGGCCTGAAAATCTTGCTATACTTAGATATTGCTATGAAAATTATGAATACAATTACTATATTAATGCTTTTATGAAGGAAGTCTCCGCTGTCCAAGAAGAGACTAATATTTTGCAGGAAGCTATGGAAGAAGAAATTGATGAAATTGTGGACTCATTGGATGAAAAAGATGATGAGGAGAGCGAAGAACAAAAGGAGGAAGAGCGGATTAGCTACCCGTGCCCACCTTCTAATGAGAGTAACCCTCCAACTCATACATTATTTAATTCCCCTTCGTGCTTACCGAAGGATGATTGCTATGATGATTGTTATGATCCCTTGAATTTGTTTGAAATATCCCTTTTTGATGATGCTTGCTATGCTTGTGGCCAAGATGCCAATATGAATTATGCTTATGGAGATGAACTTGCTATAGTTCCTTATGTTAAACATGAAATTGTTGCTATTGCACCCACGCATGATAGTCCTATTATCTTTTTGAATTCTCCAAACTACACTATATCGGAGAAGTTTGTGCTTATTAAGGATTATATTGATGGGTTGCCTTTTACCATTGCATATGATGATTTTGATGAATGTAATATGCATGTGCTTGCTGCTCCTACTTGCAATTATTATGAGAGAGGAACTATGTCTCCACCTCTCTATGTTTCCAACACGATAGAATTGCAAGAAACTGCTTATACTATGCATTGGCCTTTACTATGTGTGCATGAATTGTTCTTTTATGACATGCCGATGCATAGGAAGAGAGTTAGACTTTGTTGTTACATGATATATGTTAATTTGTGCTCACTACTAAATTACAAATCATTGCTAATTAAAATTGGCTTTGATATACCTTGGGATCCGGGTGGATCCATGCTACGTCTTGAGCTTGCGTTGGTTTTCCTCGAAGAGGAGAGGGTGATGCAGCAAAGTGTACCGTATGTATTTCCCTTAGTTTTGAGAACCAAGGTATTAATCCAGTAGGAGGCTCCTCAAAAGTCCCATGCACCTACACAAAAAAACTGAGAACTCGCAACCAACACAATAAAGGGGTTGTCAGTCCCTTCACGGCCACTTGCGAAAGTGAGATCTAATAAAGATAGTATGATAAGATAAATATATTTTTGGTATTTTATAAGATAGATGCAAAAAGTAAAGATGCAAATAAAGGTAGATTGAAAGCAAATATGATAAGAGATAGACCCGGGGGCCATAGGTTTCACTAGAGGCTTCTCTCAAGATAGCATAAGTATTACGGTGGGTGAAAAAATTACTATCGAGCAATTGATAGAAAAGCGCATAGTTATGAGATTATCTAGGCATCATCATGTATATAGGCATCACGTCCATAACAAGTAGACTGACTCCTGCCTGCATCTACTACTATTACTCCACACATTGACCGACTCCTGCCTGCATCTAGAGTATTAAGTTCATAAGAACAGAGTAACGCATTAAGCAAGATGACATGATGTAGAGGGATAAACACATGCAATATGATATAAACCCCATCTTGTTATCCTCGATGGCAACAATACAATACGTGTCTTGCAACCCTTTCTGTCACTGGGTAAGAACACCGCAAGATTGAACCCAAAGCTAAGCACTCCTCCCATGGCAAGAAAGACCAATCTAGTAGGCCAAACCAAACTGATAATTCGAAGAGACTTGCAAAGATAACTCAATCATACATAAAAGAATTCAGAGAAGATTCAAATATTATTCATAGATAAACTTGATCATAAACCCACAATTCATCGGATCTCGACAAGCACACCGCAAAAAGAGTTTACATCGAATAGATCTCCACAAGAGAGGGGGAGAACATTTTATTGAGATCCAAAAAGAGAGAAGAAGCCATCTAGGTAATAACTATGGACCCGTAGGTCTGTGGTAAACTACTCACAACTCATCGGAGGGGCAAGGATGTTGATGTAGAAGCCCTCCATGGTTGATTCCCCCTCCGGCAGAGTGCCGGCGAAGGCTCCAAGATGGGATCTCGCGGATACAGAAGGTTACGGCGGTGGAAATTGTGTTTCGTGGTGCCCCTGGATGCTTTCGGGGTACGTAGGTATATATAGGAGGAAGAAGTACGTCGGTGGCCGCCCGAGGGGCCCACGAGACAGGGGGGCACACCCTACAAGGGGGGGGGGGCACGAGCCCCTATCTCGTGGGGCTCTCGGGAGCTTCTTGACTTGCACTCCAAGTTCTCCGGATCAGATTTGTTCCAAAAATCACGCTCCCAAAGGTTTCATTCCGTTTGATATTCCTTTTCTTCGAAATACTGAAATAGGCAAAAAAAAACCATCAATATGGGCTGGGCCTCCGGTTAGTAGGTTAGTCCCAAAAATGATATAAATGTGTAAAATAAAGCCCATAAACATCTAAAAGGGGTAATATAATAGCATGGAACAATCAAAAATTATAGATACATTGGAGACGTATCAAGCATCCCCAAGCTTAATTCCTTCTCGTCCTCGAGTAGGTAAATGATAAAAAGAGAATTTTTGATGTGGAATGCTACCTAGCATAATTCATAATCTAATTTTCTTTATTGTGGCATGAATGTTCAGATCCAAACGAATACAAAATAAAAGTTCATATTGACATAAGAAATAGTAACACTTCAAGCATACTAATCAGAGTAATCATGTCTTCTCAAAATAACATGGCAAAATAAAGTTTATCCCTACAAAATCATATAGTTAGGCTATGCTTCATTTTTGTCACACAAAGATGTTCCCAACTTCTATACCCCCGATGACAAGCCAAACAATTGTTTCATACTTAAATAATCTCAAACTTTTTCAACCTTCACGCAATACATGAGCGTGAGCCATGGATATAGCACTATGGGTGGAATAGAATATGATGATGGGGATTGTGTGGAGAAGACTCACATTGACGAGGATAATCAACGGGCTATGTAGATGCCCATCAATTGATGTCAACATGAGGAGTAGGGATTGCCATGCAACGGATGCACTAGAGCTATAAATGAATGCTCAATAAAAGAAAACTAGTGGGTGTGCATCCAACTTGCTTGCTCACGAAGACCTAGGGCATTTGAGGAAGCCCATCGTAGGAATATACAAGCCAAGTTCTATAATGAAAAATTCCCACTAGTATGGAAAAGACAACTTATGAGACTCACTATATGAAAAACATGGTGCTACTTTGAAGCGCAAAATATGAGACTCACTACATGAAGAACAAGGTGCTACTTTGAAGCACAAGTGTGGAAAAAGAGATAGTAACATTGCCCTTTTTATTTATTCTTTTTTTTCTTTTTCTTTTTTTTCTTTTTTTGGGCCTTTCTTTTTTTCTTTTTGGCCTTTCTTCTTTTTTTTATTTTTTTGGGCAATGCTCTAATAATGATGATCATCACACTTCTATTGATTACAACATAAGAATTACAACTCGAAACTAGAACAAGATATGACTCTATATGAATGCCTCCGGCGGTGTACCGGGATGGTGCAATGAATCAAGAGTGACATGTATGAAAAATAATGCTTGGTGGCTTTCCCACAAATACGATGTCAACTACATGATCACGCAATGGCAATATGACAATAGTAAATTATGTCATGATGATGATGAACGGAACGGCGGAAAGTTGCATGGCAATATATCTCGGAATGGCTATGGAAATGCCATAATAGGTAGGTATGTGTGGCTGTTTTGAGGAAGATATAAGGAGGTTTATGTGTGATAGAGCATATCGTATCACGGGGTTTGGATGCACCGGCGAAGTTTGCACCAACTCTCAAGGTGAGAAAGGGCAATGCACGGTACCGAAGAGGCTAGCAAAGGTGGAAAGGTAGAAGTGCGTATAATCCATGGACTCAACATTAGTCAAAAGAACTCATATACTTTTTGCAAAAATTTAGAAGTCATCAAAAATCAAGTACTACACGCATGCTCCTAGGGGGATAGATTTGTAGGAAAAGACCATCACTCGTCCCCGACCGCCACTCATAAGGATGCACAAGCCAAGTACACTTCATGTTTCAAATTTGTTACACAACTTTAACCATACGTGCATGCTACGGGATTTGCTAACTTCAACACAAGCATTCTTTGAATTCATAATCACCCAACTAGCATGACTTTAATATCACTACCTCCATATCTCAAAACAATTATCAAGTATCAAATTGATCATGGCATCCAATTCACTTTTCTACGATAGTTTTTATTATACCCAACTTGGATGCTCATCATTCTAGGACCAACTTTATGACCATAGCAAATACCATGCTGTTCTAAAAGACTCTCAAAAAGATATAAGTGAAGCATGAGAGACTAGCAATTTCTTCAAAATTAAGACACCACCGTGCTCTAAAAGATACAAGTGAAGCACTAGAGCAAAAACTATCAAGCTCAAAAGATATAAGTGAAGCACATAGAGTATTCTAGCAAATTCTAATCAAATAGGCTTCTCCCAAAAGGTGTGTACAGCAAGCATGCTTGTGGTAAACTAAAAAGCAAAGACTAAGATAATACACGACGCTCCAAGCAAAACACATATCATGTGGTGAATAAAAATATAGCTCCAAGTAAAGTTACCAATGAACGAAGACGAAAGAGGGGATGCCTTCCCGGGGCATCCCCAAGCTTAGGCTTTTGGCTATTCTTGAATATCTTGGGGTGCCATGGGAATCCCCAAGCTTAGGCTCTTGCCACCTTTTATTCCATAGTCCATAAAAGCTTTACCCAAAACTTGAAAACTTCACAACACAAAACTCAACAGGAAATCTTATAAGCTCCGTTAGTGAAAGAAAACAAAACCACCACATAATGTACTGCAATGAACTCATTCTTTATTTAATTTGGTGTTAAACCTACTGTATTCCAACTTCTTTATGGTTCATAGACTGAATTACTATCCATAGATGCATTGAAATAAGCAAACAACACACGAAAAACAGAATCTGTCAAAAACAGAACAATCGGTAGCAATCTGTAACTAACGCAAACTTCTGGAACTCTAAAAATCCTACCAAAATAGGAAGTCCTGGACAATTTGTCTATTGAACAGAAGCAAGAATAATCAACGCAAAATCACGTTCCTGTGATTTAACAAAATTATATTCGTGTGTGCAAAGTTTCTGTTTTTCAGCAGAATCAAATCAACTATCATCGTAGGTTATCCTATAGGTTCTACTTGGCACAAACACTAATTAAAAGATAAAAACACATCTAAACAGAAGGTAGATGCAAGATTTATTACTAAACAAGAGCAAAAACAAAAAACATAAAGAAAATTGGGTTGCCTCCCAACTAGCGCTATCATTTAACACCCCTAGCTAGGCATAAAAGCGAAGATAGATCTAACGAGTGCCATCTTTGGCACTAAATTCATAAGTAGCACGCATGATAGATTCATAAGGTAATTTGACTTTCTTTCTTGGAAAGTGCTCCATGCCTTTCTTTAAAGGAAATTGGAATCTAATGTTCCCTTCCTTCATATCAATAATCGCACAAATCATTCTAAGGAAAGGTCTACCAAGAATAATAGGGCAAGAAGGATTGCAATCTATATCAAGAACGATAAAATCTACGGGCACCAAATTTCTATTTGCAACAATAAGAACATCATTGATCCTTCCCATTGGCTTTTTAATGGTGGAATCCGCAAGGTGCAAATTTAAAGAGCAATCATCAAGATCATGGAAACCTAGAATATCACATAAAGTTTTCGGAATCGTGGAAACACTAGCACCCAAATCTCACAAAGCAAAACACTCATAATCTTTAATTCTAATCTTTATAGTAGGTTCCCACTCATCATTAAGTTTTCTAGGTATAGAAACTTCCAAATTAAGTTTTTCATCATAAGGTTGCATCAAGGCATCAACAATATGTTTGGTAAAAACTTTATTTTGACTATAAGCATGAGGAGAATTAACAACGGATTGCAACAAGGAAATACAACCTTTTAAAGAGCAATTATCATAATCAAATTCCTTGAAATCATAGATAGTAGGTTCTATATTATTAGAAGTTGAGGATTCTCCAATCTCTCTTTTTACCAAATTTAACATCAAGATCTAAAGATTCTGAATTTTTGGGACGCCTTCTAGGCAAAGTTGATTCATCATCACTCCCATAATCATCAAAATTCATATTGCAAAACATAGATCTAATCGGAGACACATGAATAACTTTAAGATCCTCATCATTATTTTCACGGAGACTAGAAGAACACACTTTTATAAAGCTTTCTTTTTTAGCATGCAATCTAGCGGTTCTTTCCTTGCACTCGTCAATGGAAATTCTCATTACTTTGAGAGACTCATTGATATCAAGCGAAAGTCTATCAACGTTCCTAGCCAAATCATCAACTTTGAGCAATTTTTCTTCAAGCAAAGCATTAAAATTCTTTTGAGAAATCATAAATTCTTTCACACTATTCTAAAAATCAGAGGGCATCTTATTAAAATTATCATAATAATTACTGTAGGAATTTCCATAATTATTAGAGGGATTACTAGGGAACAGTCTAGCATTAAAATTTCCTCTATAAGCATTGTTTCCAAAACTATTCCTACCAACAAAATTCACATCCATAGATTCATTATTATTCTCAATCAAGGAAGACAAAGGAATATCATTGGGATCAAGGGGAGTATTTTTTAGTAGCAAACATTTTCATAAGTTCATCCATCTTTCCACTCAAAACATTGATTTCTTCTATAGCATGCACTTTTTTACTAGAAGATCTTTCGGTGTGCCATTGAGAATAATTAGCCATAATATTATCAAGCAATTTTGTAGCATCTCCTAACGTAATTTCCGTAAACGTGCCTCCCGCGGCCGAATCTAAGAGATTTTTAGAAGCAAAGTTTAAACCGGCATAAATTTTTTGTATGATCATCCATAAATTCAAACCATGAGTAGGGCAATTGCGAAGCATCAATTTCATTCTTTCCCAAGATTGGGCAACATGCTCATGATCAAGTTGTTTAAAATTCATAATATCGTTCCTAAGAGTGATGATCTTAGCGGGAGGAAAATACTTAGAGATAACAGCATCTTTGCACTTGTTCCAAGAATACATACTATTTTTAGGCAAAGACGAAAACCAAACTTTAGCACGATCTCTAAGTGAAAATGGAAATAACTTCAATTTGACAATATTGTTATCCATATCTTTCTTCTTTTGCATATCACACAAATGAACAAAATTGTTTAGATGAGTAGCGGCATCTTCACTAGGAAGGCCGGCGAATTGATCTTTCATAACAAGATTCAGCAAAGCGGTATTGATTTCACAAGACTCGACATCATTAAGAGGAGCAACCGGAGTACTAAGGAAATCATTATTATTGGTGTTCGAGAAGTCACACAATTTGGTATTATCTTGCGCCATGGAAACAAGTAATCCAACACACAAGCAAACAGAAAAACGGCAAATGAAAAAGAGAGGAGGAGGTTGGGAAAGAGAGGGCGAATAAAACGACAAGGGTGAAGTGGGGGAGAGGAAAACGAGAGGCAAATGGCAAATAATTTAAATGCAAGGGAGATGGGTTTGTGATGGGTACTTGGTATGTCTTGACTTGAGCGAAGACCTCCCGGCAACGGTGCCAGAAATCCTTCTTGCTACATCTTGAGCTTGCGTTGGTTCTCCTCGAAGAGGAGAGGGTGATGCAGCAAAGTGTAGCGTAAGTATTTCCCTCAGTTTTGAGAACCAAGGTATCAATCCAGTAGGAGGCTCCTCAAAAGTCCCACCCACCTACACAAACAAACTAAGAACTCGCAACCAACGCAATAAAGGGGTTGTCAGTCCCTTCACGGCCACTTGCGAAAGTGAGATCTAATAAAGATAGTATGATAAGATAAATATATTTTTGGTATTTTATAAGATAGATGCAAAAAGTAAAGATGCAAATAAAGGTAGATTGAAAGCAAATATTATAAGAGATAGACCCGGGGGGCATAGGTTTCACTAGAGGCTTCTCTCAAGATAGCATAAGTATTACGGTGGGTGAACAAATTACTATCGAGCAATTGATAGAAAAGTGCATAGTTATGAGATTATCTAGGCATGATCATGTATATAGGCATCACGTCCATAACAAGTAGACCGACTCCTGCCTGCATCTACTACTATTACTCCACACATCGACCGGCTCCTGCCTGCATCTAGAGTATTAAGTTCATAAGAACAGAGTAACACATTAAGCAAGATGACATGATGTAGAGGGATAAACACATGCAATATGATATAAACCCCATCTTGTTATCCTCGATGGCAACAATACAATACGTGTCTTGCAACCCTTTCTGTCACTGGGTAAGAACACCGCAAGATTGAACCCAAAGCTAAGCACTCCTCCATGGCGAGAAAGACCAATCTAGTAGGCCAAACAAAACTGATAATTCGAAGAGACTTGAAAAGATAACTCAATCATACATAAAATAATTCAGAGAAGATTCAAATATTATTCATAGATAAACTTGATCATAAACCCACAATTCATTGGATCTCGACAAACACACCGCAAAAAGAGTTTACATCGAATAGATATCCACAAGAGAGGGGAGAACATTGTATTGAGATCCAAAAAGAGAGAAGAAGCCATCTATCTAATAACTATGGACCCGTAGGTCTGTGGTAAACTACTCACAACTCATCGGAGGGGCAAGGATGTTGATGTAGAAGCCCTCCATGGTTGATTCCCCCCCCGGCAGAGTGCCGGCGAAGGCTCCAAGATGGGATCTCGCGGATACAGAAGGTTACGGCGGTGGAAATTGTGTTTCGTGGTGCCCCTGGATGCTTTCGGGGTACGTAGGTATATATAGGAGGAAGAAGTACGTCGGTGGCCGCCCGAGGGGCCCACGAGACAGGGGGCACACCCTACAAGGGGGGGGGGGCACGAACCCCTATCTCGTGGGGCTCTCGGGAGCTTGTTAACTTGCACTCCAAGCTCTCCGGATCAGATTTGTTCCAAAAATCACGCTCCCGAAGGTTTCATTCCATTTGGACTCCGTTTGATATTCCTTTTCTTCGAAATACTGAAATAGGCAAAAAAACAGCAATATGGGCTGGGCCTCCGGTTAGTAGGTTAGTCCCAAAAATGATAAATATGTGTAAAATAAAGCCCATAAACATCTAAACGGGGTAATATAATAGCATGGAACAATCAAAATTATAGATACGTTGGAGACGTATCAATCCATTACTTGAGCACTAAATGCCTAGCTTAATGGCTTTAAAGAAAGCGCTGCCAGGGAGACAACCCGGAAGTTTTAGAGAGTCATTTATTTCTGTTGAGTGCTTTCATATAGTTTAAAAACAAAAAAAATAAAGAGGGGAACCTAAAAACTTTTCAAAATGGAAAGTGAAAGTGAGAGAGACAAGCATTGTTGAAGTGGGAGCTAGCTTTGAACTTTGTTCATGCTCACGGAAACTTTGTAAATCTTGATTACAGAAACTTTTCAACAAAAATAATTATCCCCTTATAAAATTCCATTGTATTATAAAAATAATGTGCCAAGGTTTGCCTTTAGGATGTTTACAATGCTTGCTGGTTTGTACGGTGCAGGACAGTAACTTTGGCTGTAGTGCGCGATTTTACATTTTTAACTGGAATGTCAATTGGTTCTGATTTTTTTTCACTGTCTTGATATACAACTTTTTTATGTTACCTAATTTTGGTAGAATTTTTGGGGTACCATAAGTATGGTGGATGTTCAGATTGCTACAGACTGTTCTGTTTTTGACAGATTCTGTTTTTGATGCATAGTTTGCTTGTTTTGATGAATCTATCAATTTATATTAGTGGATTAAGCCATGGAAAAGCTATATTACAGTAGACACAATGCAAAAATAAAATATGAATTGGTTTTCAACAGTACTTAGAGTGGTGATTTGCTTTATTATACTAACGGATCTTACCGAGTTTTCTGTTGAAGTTTCGTGTGGATGAAGTGTCTAAACGAGGAGGTCTCGATATGAGGAAAAGGAAGAGAGGGAAGATCTCAAGCTTGGGGATGCCCGAGACACCCCAAGTAAATATTCAAGGAGACTCAAGCGTCTAAGCTTGGGGATGCCCCGGAAGGCATCCCCTCTTTCTTTAACAAGTATCGGTATGTTTTCGAATTTGTTTCGTTCATGCATTATGTGCAAGTCTTGGAGCGTCTTTTGCATTTAGTTTTCATTTTTCTTTTATGCACCATGCTGGTATGAGATAGTCCTTGGTTGATTTATAGAATTCTCATTGCACCTCACTTAAATCTTTTGGGTATGGCTTTATAGAATGCTTCATGTGCTTCACTTATATCATTTGAAGTTTGGATTGCCTGTTTCTCTTCATATAGACAACCGCCATTTGTAGAATGCTCTTTTGCTTCACTTATAATTGTTAGAGCATGGGCATATCTTTTGTAGAAAGAATTAAACTCTCTTCCTTCACTTATATCTATTTAGAGAGATGACAGGAATTGGTCATTCACATGGTTAGTCATAAAATCCTACATAAACTTGTAGATCACTGAATATGATATGTTTGATTCCTTGCAATAGTTTTGTGATATAAAGATGGTGATATTAGAGTCATGCTAGTGGGTGGTTGTGGATTGTAGAGACACTTGTGTTGAGGTTTGTGATTCCCGTAGCATGCACGTATGGTGAACCGCTTTGTGATGAAGTTGGAGCACAATTTTATTTATTGATTGTCTTCCTTATGAGTGGCGGTCGGGGACGAGCGATGGTATTTTCCTACCAATCTATCCCCCTAGGAGCATGCACGTAGTACTTTGTTTTCAATGGCTTGTAGCTTTTTTCAGTAAGTATATGAGTTCTTTATGACTAATGTTGAGTCCATGGATTATACGCACTCTCACCCTTCCATCATTGTTAGCCTCTTCGGTACCATGCATTGCCCTTTCTCACCTCGAGAGTTGGTGCAAACTTCGCCGATGCATCCAAAACCCGTGATATGATACGCTCTATCACACATAAGCCTCCTTATATCTTCCTCAAAACAGCCACCATACCTACCTATCATGGCATTTCCATAGCCATTCCGAGATATATTGCCATGCAACTTCCATCATCATCATATACATGACTTGAGCATTCATTGTCATATTGTTTTGCATGATCGTAAGATAGCTAGCATGATGTTTTCATGGCTTGTCCGTTTTTTGATGTCATTGCTATGCTAGATCATTGCACATCCCGGTACACCGCCGGAAGCATTCATACAGAGTCATATCTTTGTTCTAGATATTGAGTTGTAAGTAAATAAAAGTGTGATCATCATCATTATTAGAGCATTGCCCTAGTTAGGAAAGGATGATGGAGACTATGATTCCCCCACAAGTCGGGATGAGACTCCGGACTTTATAAAAAAATAAAAGAGGCCAAAGAAGCCCAAACGAAAAAAGGCCAAAGAAGCCCACCAAAAAGAAAGAAAAAAATTAAAAAAAATGAAAAATAAAAGAAAAAAATGAGAGAAAAGAGAGAAGGGGCAATGTTACTATCCTTTTACCACACTTGTGCTTCAAAGTAGCACCATGTTCTTTATAGAGAGAGCCTCCTATGCTTTCATTTTCATATTCTAGTGGGAATTTTCATTATAGAACTTGGCTTGTATATTCCGATGATGGGCTTCCTCAAATGCCCGAGGTCTTCATGAGCAAGCAAGTTGGATGCACACCCACTTAGTTTCAGTTTGAGCTTTCATACACTTATAGCTCTAGTGCATCCGTTGCATGGCAATCCCTACTCACTCACATTGATATCTATTGATGGGCCTCTCCATAGCCCGTTGATATGCCTAGTTGATGTGAGACCTTCTCCCTTTTTGTCTTCTCCACATAACCCCCACCATCATTTTCTAGTCCACCTATAGTGCTATATCCATGGCTCACGCTCATGTATTGCGTGAAAGTTGAAAAAGTTTGAGATTATGAAAGTATGAAACAATTGCTTGGCTTGTCATCGGGGTTGTGCATGATTAAATACTTTGTGTGATGAAGATAGAGCAACAGCCAGACTATATGATTTTGTAGGGATAACTTTCTTTGGCCATGTTGTTTTGAAAAGACATGATTGCTTTATTGGTACGCTCGAAGTGTTATTGTTTTTATGTCAAATGATAGACTATTGCTTTGAATCACTCGTGTCTTAATATTCATGCCATGATTAGACATATGATCAAGATTATGCTAGGTAGCATTCCACATCAAACATTATCTTTTTTATCATTTACCTACTCGAGGACGAGCAGGAATTAAGTTTGGGGATGCTGATACGTCTCCGTCGTATCTATAATTTTTGATTGTTCCATGCCAATATTATTCAACTTTTATATACTTTTGGCAACTTTTTATACTATTTTTTGGGACTAACATATTGATCCAGTTCCCAGTGCCAGTTCCTGTCTGTTGCATGTTTTTTGTTTCGCAGAAACCCAATATCAAACGGAGTCCAAACGGGATAAAAACGGATGGAGATTTTTTTGGAATATTTATGATTTTTGGGAAGTAAAATCAACGCGAAACAGTGTCCGGGGTGGCCACGAGACAGGGGGGCGCGCCCTCCCCCCTAGGCGCACCCTGGACTCTCGTGGGCCACCCGTAAGGCGGTTGACGCTCTTCTTCTGGTGCAATAAAGCTAATTTTATGAGAAAGATCTGGGCGAAAGATACACCCCAATCGGAGTTACGGATCTCCGGATATTTAAGAAACGGTGAAGGGGTAGAATCTAAGAACACAGAAACAAAGAGATAGATCCAATCTCGGAGGGGCTCTCGCCCCTCCCAAGCCATGGGAGCGAATGACCAAAGGGGAAACCCTTCTCCCATCTAGGGAGGAGGTCAAGGAAGAAGAAGAAGAAGGGGGGCCTCTCCCCCTTGCTTTCGGTGGCGCCGGAACGCCGTCGGGGGCCATCATCATCACCGCGATCTTCACCAACACCACCTCATCTTCACCAACATCTCCATCACCTTCCCCCATCTATATCCAGCGGTCCACTCTCCCGCAACCCACTGTACCCTCTACTTGAACATGGTGCTCAACGCTATATATTATTTCCCAATGATGTATGGCTATCTTATGATGTTTGAGTAGATCCGTTTTGTCCTATGGGTTAATTGATGATCATGATTGGTTTGAGTTGCATGTTTTATTATTGGTGTTGTCCTATGGTGCCCTCCGTGTCGTGCAAGCGTGAGGGATTCCTGCTGTAGGGTGTTGCAATGCATTCATGATTCGCTTATAGTAGGTTGCGTGAGTGACTGAAACACAAACCCGAGTAAGGGGATTGTTGCGTATGGGATAAAAGGGGACTTGATACTTTAGTGCTATGGTTGGGTTTTACCTTAATGAATCTTTAGTAGTCGGGGATGCTTGCTAGAGTTCCAATCATAAGTGCATATGATCCAAGCAGAGAAAGTATGTTAGCTTATGCCTCTCCCTCAAATAAAATTGCAATAGTGATTACCGGTCTAGTTGTCGATTGCCTTGGACAAATAACTTTCTCGTAACAAAAAGCTCTCTACTAATACTTACTTTATTGCTTCTTTACCTAAACAGCCCCTACTTTTTGTTTACGTGCTCTTTATTATCTTGCAAACCTATCTTATCACACCTACAAAGTACTTATAGTTTCATACTTGTTCTAGGTAAAGCGAACGTCAAGCGTGCGTAGAGTTGTATCAGTGGTCGATAGAACTTGAGGGAATATTTATTCTACCTTTAGCTCCTCGTTGGGTTCGACACTCTTACTTATCGAAAACTGTTGCGATCCCCTACACTTGTGGGTTATCATGGCTCACTGGCGACTTTAATGACACATGGATTCCCTTGGATTGATGGTGCCAGTACATTCGTTGATGTGGAGTGAGTTATTCTAGTGGCCCGATCATGTGCATAGCATTTGCATTGTGAATAATTTTTTTACTGGGGAGTCCTTGTTAGAATTTCCAAGTAAAATTCCAGACTTCATAAGGATGTCGTCAAAAGAGCATGTGATTTGATCGTTGGAGAAGATGATGGGGATCTCAATGTTTTATTTGTTTTTAGAGTTATTTGTGTGAAGTTAGGAACAACTGTTTCTCTCAATCACACACTATTCACTACTCCCTTTGTTCCATATTAAGTGTCGCTGATTTAGTATAATATGGAAAAGAGGGAATAATAAATATGTCATGATATGGGGTTCAAAATGAAACGTATGTTTAGAAGAATGTTCTTCTGCATAGGTGTTTGTGAAAGGTTTATAGCCACATCCATATGCATCTTCACTCTTCAATACAAAGCTTCTTTGTATACACAGTCATTAAGCACTTGTGCCTAGTCAAATGTGTATGTCAACTTCACAGGTAAGAAGTTGTAGGATCGAAAGTATGTCTAGAGGAGGGGTGATTAGACTCCAAATAAAAACTTATCCTTTTCCCAATTTTAGTTGTAGGCAAGTTTTAGCAATTCTACCAAGTCAAGAACACCATACACATGCAAGTCTAAGAGTTGAGCAGTGGAAATTAAAGACTTTGCATATGAACATAAAGGAGGGATTGTAGAAATCAAACGCAATTAAGACACAGTGATTTTTGGCGTGGTTCCAATAGGTGGAGCTATCATACATCCACGTTGATGGAGACTTCAACCCACATAGGGTAACGCACTGGTACGCGTCGGTGCTATACAAACGATTTTAACCCCTTTCCGCGATGGCATTTGGAACCATCGCCAAGTGAGTGTGGGCGATAGGGGGTCCTTCCCACACGACCCAGAAACCGTCGGGGATAGGCAACCTTGATGCATACTGTTGTCCCTATATAACCGTTTCTGATATCTCAAATATCCCAAACGCTTCATCCTTGCTACTCGTTTGTGCTTGCATTGCCATTGCAGTCGGAGTTTTGTGGTTTTACCTAAAACTAGGCAGAGTCCAGGCACGGGAGTTTTCCAGGCACATACCAAACTGGCTCTACATTTACGATGCCTGACACATCACAAATAGTTCATGATTATAAACCATGTATGATAGGTAGACAATCGCACACATTTAGTTTTCCTGCACCGTATGTGATAGTGTCTGACATCACACACGCTTTGCAAACGGCAACTGTGTGCATTGTTACACACGTTTCCTCTCCGTCAACCGTGTTAGATTATGATGTATATCACACACACTGTGCTTTATTAACCGTGTGCGCCGTAATGACCTGCACACTATAATTTCGCCCTAATTTAATTGTTGCTATTTAAAATTGTACCTAATTTAAACTTGAAAGTAGGCTATAGCTTTATTCATATCCATCAGGTTCAAACAACCAATGCATTATTCGATTCACAGGTACATATGTTTAACAATTACATAAGCACCAAATAAAGAATGATGAACCAGGGTTCTATACTTGTACTGTTACAGATGGTAAAGAAAGAGGCGACATACATTCTGGTTGCTAAACAAGGTTAAGCGGAATGGCCCTATTGTGCTCTCCTGGATGCAGAAGGCAGGCACGACTCTAGTTCAACCCCTTGTGATGGCCGACCGCCAATCATGTAGTTTGAGAGGTAATCTTGAGTAAACTGCTTCACGATCCACTGCAAAGGAAAAAAGATTCAGACATTGTCATCTAACACAACTCATTACGGGCAGTAAAAAGAAGGCTACAAGGTTCTTACTTACCATCCTGCAGTTCTTTGTTGTCTTGAATAAAGTGTAAACAAATAGTTCGATTGACATCTTTTGACCCATTTTAATAACAATATTTATCATTTTCCTCACTTGATGCTGGTTCATGAATATCTCATTGCCCCACACGAAGAAAGGGTCGAAGTGTGGACCTTTGGCAATGACATATGTACCTAAAAGCACCAGGTTAATATTAGAAGCTAAACAACAATTGCAAAATGATGTAGTACAACACTCCCTCCATCCCATTATATAAGATTTTATTACATGTATATCTAGACATCATCAGAACATTAAGGTAACACTCTTCCTTGTTGCTATGTAGCTTGGGATTCATATTTAGTCATTTAGTACAGTGCATGTTGTTATGTAGCCTCAGATATATTAAATATGGCCCTAGTTAACCTACTGATAAATGAGTTACAGATATATTCAATGAAATGTCCGATTCAATGACTAATCCCTTATCAGCCCCCAGGCTATATGGTACCAGCTACCTGAACATTGAGTACATATAAGCAATGCGATGAAACTAACCTCGATGGAAAACAACACTGTTCTCAATATTGTCCTGTATGAGTACATATAAAGGCATGTTAAGCACAACATGCTAAACATCAACCAAATATATCCATGGTAGACAACATAATCTACAAATCATAACTTCAGTGTGCAGGCTTAAGCATGCTAGTTAAGCAAAACAAGAAGTGCAAAGGTGTGTTAACTGCATCAGGCATAACATTTAAAAACAAGCAAATAGTCATTCAAACTGGTATTGTGCAGGTCTAAAGTACACTAGTTATTGTTAAAAAAACGAAATGACATGTTAACTGCAATATCCTTAACAACAACCAAATATCATAATTCATAGTGGTATTGTTAAAACTATTATTGATGAAACTAAACTGCATGGCAAATAGTTGCACATATATAGCATCACATTGTGAAGAACTGAAATAAACAAGGCATAAGGCCATCTCTAGCCGATCCTTCAAAAGTTAAAGGACTAAAACCCTTAGTGGATATATATATACCCCAGCAATTTTTGGCCGTTCCTAGTCGATCCCCTAAACTTAACGTTGTAAACTTCAAGTTTATCAAGTTCAAAGCAGGTTCAACCGAAAGTCTCAACCGAAAGTAGCATGCATTCAAACATAAACATAGATAGTTTTGCATAACCGAACATAAAACATAAATTTAAACTAAGCTAAACTACTTTCGGTCGAATTGGAGATCGAGCCAATCCTTCCTCATCAGGTACGGTGTGCCGCGAGCCGGGCCGGGGCCGGTGTCGTCGTCGGGATCGTTGGGGAAGACACTCCTCCACTCGTCAACGTCGATCTCATCGTCCTTGCCGCCTGCCTCGACGCCCTCCTAAAAGGATCGAGAATAGGTGTCTAGAGGGGGGTGAATAGACCCTCAACACACAAAGTTGGCAGTTTTTAAGTTTTTCATGTTGAGGTGGTAGATTAACAAAATTTCAAGCATACACAATACAATTCAAGCAAGCATGCAAAGAGTATATGAGCAGTGGAAAGTAAAGCATGCAACTTGCAAGAAAGTAAAGGGATGGGATTGGAGTGTGCAAACGCAATCGGAGACACGGAGATTTTTGGCGTGGTTCCAATAGGTGGTGCTATCGTACATCCACGTTGATGGAGACTTCAACCCACGAAGGGTAACGGCTGCGTGAGTCCACGTAGGGCTCCACCCATGAAGGTTCCATGAAGAAGCAACCTTGTCTATCCCACCATGGCCATCGCCCATGAAGGACTTGCCTCACTAGGGTAGATCTTCATGAAGTAGGCGATCTCCTTGCCCATACAAACTCCTTGGTTCAACTCCACAATCTTGACGGAGGCTCCTAAGTGACACCTAACCAATCTAGGAGACACCACTCTCCAAAAGGCAATAGATGGTGTGTTGAAGATGAACTCCTTGCTCTTGTGCTTCAAATGATAGTCTCCCCAACACTCAACTCTCTCTTATAGGATTCAATTTGGTGGAAAGATGATTTGAGTGGAAAGCAACTTGGGGAAGGCTAGAGAACAAGATTCATATGGTAGGATTGGAATATCTTGGCCTCAACACATGAGTAGGTGGTTCTCTCTCAGAAAAAGAATGCTGGAACTGTAGGCATGTTTTGATGGCTTTTCTCACGAATGAGGAGAGGGTGGAGGGGTATATATAGCCTCCACACACAATCTAACTGTTAGACACAATTTACCAAACTCGGTGGGACCGAATCAGAAAACTCGGTCAGACCGATTTAGTTCATAATGTGACCGTTAGGCATTTTGGTGGGACCGATATGATCAACTCGGTAGGACCGATGTGCAAGGGTTAGGGTAAAACCTTATCTCGGTTTGACCGATTACACAAACTCGGTTGGACCGATTTTGGTAATAAGTGAAACAGAGAGTTTGTCAAGCAAACTCGATGGGACCGATTGCATATTCTCGGTGAGACCAAGATTATTGCAATAGGCAACTGAGAGTTTGCAAGCCCATCTCGGTGAGACCGAGATCCCATCGGTGAGACCGAATTGATTAGGGTCTCTGGCAGTGGCTATGTCAAATGAACTCGGTGCCGTCGGATGGATCAAATCGGTGGGGCCGAGTTTGACTTTTGGTTTGGGACATATGTGGATATGAGAAAGTGATTGAGGGCTTTGGAGCATATCACTAAGCACTTTGAGCAAGCAAGCCATTAAGCAACATCTCATCCCCTTTTAATAGTATTGGCTTTCCTATGGACTCAATGTGATCTTGGATCACTGAAATAAAAAATGTAGAGTCCTGATACGTCACCAACGTATCTATAATTTTTGATTGTCCCATGCTATTATATTACCCCTTTTGCATGTTTATTGGCTTTATTTTACACATTTATATCATTTTTGGGACTAACCTACTAACCGAAGGTCCAGCCCGTATTGCTGTTTTTTTTGCCTATTTTAGTATTTCAAATAAAAGGAATATCAAATGCAGTCCAAACGGAATGAAACCTTCGGGAGCGTGATTTTTGGAACGGACGTGATCCAGAGGACTTGGAGTGCAAGTCAAGAAGCAGCCGAGGCCTCCACGAGATAGGAGGGCACCCCCCTATAGGGCGCCCCCTGTCTCGTGGGCCCCTCAGACGGCCACCGACGTACTTCTTCTTCCTATATAGGCCTACGTACCCCGAAAACATCTAGGGAGCCACCGAAACACAATTTCCACCGCTGTAACCTTCTGTATCTGCGAGATCCCATCTTGGAGCCTTCGCCGGTGCTCCGCTGGAGGGGGAATCAACCCCGGAGGGCTTCTACATCAACATCCTTGCCCCTCCGATGAGTTGTGAGTAGTTTACCACAGACCTTCGGGTCCATAGTTATTAGCTAGATGGCTTCTTCTCTCTTTTTGGATCTCAATACAATGTTCTCCCCCTCTCTTGTGGAGATATATTCGATGTAAACTCTTTTTGCGGTGTGTTTGTCGAGATCTGATGAATTGTGGGTTTATGATCAAGTTTATCTATGAGAAGTATTTGAATCTCCTCTGAATTCTTTTATGTATGATTGAGTTATCTTTGAAGTCTCTTTGAATTATCAGTTTGGTTTGGCCTACTAGATTGATCTTTCTTGCCATGGGAGAAGTGCTTAGCTTTGGGTTCAATGTTGCGGTGTCCTTACCCAGTGACAGAAAGGGTCGCAAGGCACGTATTGTATTGTTACCATCGAGGATAAAAAGATGGGGTTTATATCATATTGCTTGAGTTTATCCCTCTACATCATGTCATCTTGCTTAAGGCGTTACTCTGTTCTTATGAAATTAATACTCTAGATGCAGGCAGGAGTCGGTC
This sequence comes from Triticum dicoccoides, assembly GCF_002162155.2. NCBI lineage: Eukaryota > Viridiplantae > Streptophyta > Magnoliopsida > Poales > Poaceae > Triticum > Triticum dicoccoides. Next base: position 265,156,572 of record NC_041389.1, read on the forward strand.
GATGCGTGGAGTAATAGTAGTAGATGTAGGCAGGAGTCGGTCTACTTTTTGCGGACGTGATGCCTATATACATGATCATGCCTAGATAATCTCATAATTATTCGTTTTTCTATCAATTGCTCAACAGTAATTTGTTCACCCACCGTAATACTTATGCTATCTTGAGAGAAGCCTCTAGTGAAACCTATGGCCCCCGGGTCTATCTCTTATCATATTTGCTTCCAATCTACTTTTATTTGCATCTTTACTTTTTGCATCTATATTGTAAAATACCAAAAATATATTTATCTTATCATACTATCTCTATTAGATCTCACTTTCACAAGTGGCCGTGAAGGGATTGACAACCCCTTTATTGCGTTGGTTGCGAGTTCTTTGTTTGTTTGTGTAGGTGCGTGGGACTTTTGAGGAGCCTCCTACTGGATTGATACCTTGGTTGTCAAAAACTGAGGGAAATACTTACGCTACTATTGCTGCATCACCCTTTCCTCTTCAAGGAAAACCAACGCAAGCTCAAGACGTAGCAAGAAGGATTTCTGGCGCCGTTGCCGGGGAGGTCTTCGCTCAAGTCAATACATACCAAGTACCCATCACAAACTCATCTCCCTCGCATTTACATTATTTGCCATTTGCCTCTCGTTTTCCTCTCCCCCACTTCACCCTTGCCGTTTTATTCGCCCTCTCTTTCCCAATCTCCTCCTCTCTTTCTGCTTTCCTTTTTTTGTTTGCTTGTGTTCTTGTTTGTCCTTATAGCTTTTCCTTAGGGTTCCGACCACCTTCTTAGAAGGTTGGAGGAGATTGAATCAAATATTAGAAGCTTTATAAATTTGCAATTTGAGCATAATAATTTCTTTCGAAAAGAGCTTAAAGAACAAAAAGGTTTTTTTGGGTTTATGAACAAAGAGCTTGATGATATGGATAAAGAATTTTATGGTGGATGATATGGATAAAGAATTTTATGGTGTGAACTCTCAAATTGCCCGGGTTGAAGATGCTATAGCCAAAATTTCCGATAAGCAAGCCACCTTAGTCAATAAGATGGCCGCCAAACCAGAAAAGTTAGATGAAAATAATGATGAGGATCTTAAAGTTATTGATGCGTCTCCTATTAGATCTTTGTTTTGCAATATGAATCTTGATAATTATGGTATTGATGATGAGTCAACTTTACCTAGAAGGTGTCCCAAGAATTCGGAGTCCTTAGATCTTGATGCTAAATTTGGTAAAAGTGGGATTGGAGAGGTCATGACTTTAAATAGCATTGAACCCACTATCTCGGATTTCAAGGAATTTGATTATGATAATTGTTCTTTAGAAGGTTGTATTTCCTTGTTGCAATCCGTTGTTAATTCTCCTCATGCTTATAGTCAAAATAAAGCTTTTACCAAATATATCATTGATGCCTTGATGCAATCTTATGATGAAAAACTTAATTTCGAAGTTTCTATACCTAGAAAACTTAATGATGAGTGAGAACCTACTATAAAGATTAGAATTAAAGATCATGAGTGTTTTGCTTTGTGTGATTTGGGTGCTAGTGTTTCCACGATTGCAAAAACTTTATGTGATATTCTAGGTTTCCATGATCTTGATGATTGCTCTTTAAATTTGCACCTTGCGGATTCCACCATTAAAAAGCCAATGGGAAGGATCAATGATGTTCTCATTGTTGCAAATAGAAATTTGGTGCCCTTAGATTTTATCGTTCTTGATATAGATTGCAATCTTTCTTGCCCTATTATTCTTGGTAGACCTTTCCTTAGAACGATTGGTGCGATTATTGATATGAAGGAAGGGAATATTAGATTCCAGTTCCCATTAAAGAAAGTCATGGAGCACTTTCCAAGAAAGAAAGTCAAATTACCTTATGAATCTATCATGCGAGCTACTTATGAATTTAGTGCCAAAGATGGCACTACTTAGATCTATCTTCGCTTTTATGCCTAGCTAGGGGCGTTAAACGATAGCGCTAGTTGGGAGGCAACCCAATTTTCTTTGTGTTTTTTGTTTTTGTTCCTCTTTAGTAATAACTCTTGCATCTAACTTCTGTTTAGATGTGTTTTTATCTTTTAATTAGTGTTTGTGCCAAGTAGAACCTATAGGATAACCTATGATGATAGTTGATTTGATTCTGCTGAAAAACAGAAACTTTGCACGCACAAATTTAGTTTTGTTAAATCAAAGAAACGTGATTTTGTGTTGATTCGTTTTGCTTCTGATCAATATACCAAGTTTCCAGGACTTCCTATTTTGGTAGGAATTTTAGAGTTCCAGAAGTTTGCGTTCGTTACAGATTTCTACAGACTGTTCTGTTTTTGACAGATTCTGTTTTCATGTGTTGTTTGCTTATTTTGATGCATCTATGGCTAGTAAAATAGTTTATAAACCATAGAGAAGTTGGAATACAGTAGGTTTAACACCAAAATAAATAAAGAATGAGTTCATTACAGTACCTTATGTGGTGGTTTTGTTTTCATTCACTAACGGAGCTTATAAGATTTCCTGTTGAGTTTTGTGTTGTGAAGTTTTCAAGTTTTGGGTAGAGCTTTTATGGACTATGGAATAAGGAGTGACAAGAGCCTAATCTTGGGGATGCCCATGGCACCCCAAGATATTCAAGTATAGCCAAAAGTCTAAGCTTGGGGATGCCCCGGGAAGGCATCCCCTCTTTCGTCTTCGTTCATTGGTAACTTTACTTGGAGCTATATTTTTATTCACCACATGATATGTGTTTTGCTTGGAGCGTCGTGTATTATATTAGTCTTTGCTTTTTAGTCTACCACAATCATCCTTGCTGTACACACCTTTTGGTAGAAGCCTATTTGATTAGAATTTGCTAGAATACTCTATGTGCTTCACTTATATCTTTTGAGCTTGATAGTTTTTGCTCTAGTGCTTCACTTATATTTTTTATAGCACGGTGGTGTCTTAATTTTGAAGAAACTTCTAGTCTCTCATGGTTCACTTATATCTTTTTGATAGTCTTTTAGAACAGCATGGTATTTGCTATGGTTACAAAGTTGGTCCTAGAATGATGAGCATCCAAGTTGGGTATAATAAAAACTATCATAGAAAAAGAATTGGATGCTATGCTCAATATGATGCTTGATAATTGTTTTGAGATATGGAGGTAGTGATATTAGAGTCATGCTAGTTGAGGTGATTATGAAAAATACTTGTGTTGAGGGTTGTGATTCCCGTAGCATGCACGTATGGTGAACCGCTTTGTGATGAAGTTGGAGCACAATTTTATTTATTGATTGTCTTCCTTATGAGTGGCGGTCGGGGACGAGCGATGGTCTTTTCCTACCAATCTATCCCCCTAGGAGCATGCGCGTAGTGCTTTGGTTTTTGATGACTTCTAGATTTTTGCAACAAGTATATGAGTTCTTTTGACTAATGTTTAGTCCATGGATTATACGCACCTCACCCTTCCACCATTGCTAGCCTCTCTTGTACCGTGCAACTTTCACCGGTACCATACACCCACCATATACCTTCCTCAAAACAGTCACCATACCTACCTATTATGGCATTTCCATAGCCATTCTGAGATATATTGCCATGCAACTTTCCACCGTTCCGTTCTTATGATGCGCATTACTTTTGTCATATTGCTCTTTGCATGATCATGTAGTTGACATCGTATTTGTGGCAAGGCCACCTTCATAATTTTCATACATGTCGCTCTTGATTCATTGCATATCCCGGTACACCGCCGGAGTCATTCATATAGAGTCATATCTTGTTCTAGCTTTGAGTTGTAATTCTTGAGTTGTAAATCCATAAAAGTGTGATGATCTCCATTATTAGAGCATTGTCCTAGTGAGGAAAGGATGATGAAGACTATGATTCCCCACAAGTCGGGATGAGACTTCGGGCTTTACAAAAAGAAAAAAAGAAAAAAGAGAAAGGCCAAAAAGAAAAAAAAAGAAGGCCAAAGAAAAAAAAAGAAAAAAAGAAAAAAAAGAGAAAAAAAATGAGAGAAAAAGAGAGAAGGGACAATGCTACTATCTCTTTTTCCACACTTGTGCTTCAAAGTAGCACCATGATCTTCATGATAGAGAGTCTCATATGTTGTCACTTTCATATACTAGTGGGAATTTTTCATTATAGAACTTGGATTGTATATTCCAATGATGGGCTTCCTCAAAAGTGCCCTAGGTCTTCGTGAGCAAGCAAGTTGGATGCACACCCACTTAGTTTCTTTTGTTAAGCTTTCATATATTTATAGCTCTAGTGCATCCGTTGCATGGCAATCCCTACTCACTCACATTGATATCTATTAATGGGCATCTCCATAGACCATTGATACGTCTAGTTGATGTGAGACTATCTTCTCCTTTTTGTCTTCTCCACAACCACCATTCTATTCCACATATAGTGCTATGTCCATGGCTCACGCTCATGTATTGCATGAAAGTTGAAAGAGTTTGTGATTATTAAAGTATGAAACAATTGCTTGGCTTGTCATCGAGGTTGTGCTTGATTAAATACTTTGTGTGATGAAGATAGAGCAATAGTCAGACTATATGATTTTGTAGGGATAACTTTCCTTGGCCATGTTATTTTGAGAAGACATGATTACTTTGATTAGTATGCTTGAAGTATCACCATTTTCATGTTAATATGAACTTTTATTTTGTATCATTTGGATCTGAACATTCATGCCACAATAAAGAAAATTACATTGAGAATTATGCTAGGTAGCATTCCACATCAATTTTTTTTATCATTTACCTACTCGAGGACGAGCAGGAATTAAGCTTGGGGATGCTTGATACGTCTCCAATGTATCTATAATTTTTGATTGTTCCATGCTATTATATTACCCCTTTTGGATGTTTATGGGCTTTATTTTACACATTTATATCATTTTTGGGACTAACCTACTAACCGGAGGCCCAGCCCGTATTGCTGTTTTTTTGCCTATTTTAGTATTTCAAAGGAAAGGAATATCAAATGGAGTCCAAACGGAATGAAACCTTCGGGAGCGTGATTTTTGGAACGAACGTGATCCAGAGGACTTGGAGTGCAAGTGAAGAAGCAGCCGAGGCCTCCACGAGATAGGAGGGCGCCCCCCCTATAGGGCGCGCCCCCTGTCTCGTGGGCCCCTCGGGCGGCCACCGACGTACTTCTTCTTCCTATATAAGCCTACGTACCCCAAAAACACCCAGGGAGCCACCGAAACACAATTTCCAGCGCCGTAACCTTCTGTATCCGCAAGATCCCATCTTGGAGCCTTTGCCGGCGCTCCACCGGAGGGGGAATCAACCCCGGAGGGCTTCTACATCAACATCCTTGCCCCTCCGATGAGTTGTGAGTAGTTTACCACAGACCTTCGGGTCCATAGTTATTAGCTAGATGGCTTCTTCTCTCTTTTTGGATCTCAATACAATGTTCTCCCCCTGTCTTGTGGAGATCTATTCGATGTAAACTCTTTTTGCGGTGTGTTTGTCGAGATCCGATGAATTGTGGGTTTATGATCAAGTTTATCTATGAGAAGTATTTGAATCTCCTCTGAATTATTTTATGTATGATTGAGTTATCTTTGCAAGTCTCTTTGAATTATCAGTTTGGTTTGGCCTACTAGATTGATCTTTCTTGCCATGGGAGAAGTGCTTAGCTTTGGGTTCAATGTTGTGGTGTCCTTACCCAGTGACAGAAAGGGTTGCAAGGCACGTATTATATTGTTGCCATCGAGGATAAAAAGATGGGGTTTATATCATATTGCTTGAGTTTATCCCTCTACATCATGTCATCTTGCTTAAGGCGTTACTCTGTTCTTATGAACTTAATACTCTAGATGCAGGCATGAGTCAGTCGATGTGTGGAGTAATAGTAGTAGATGTAGGCAGGAGTCGGTCTACTTGTTGCGGACCAAGATTGCCATCCACGTAAAGGAGAGTCCCATCCGAACACGGGAAGAGGTCTTCTATCTTGTATCTTCATAGCCCAACAGTCCATCCCAAGTATATAGTCCGGCTGTCCGAGGACCCCTTAATCAAGGACTCCCTCAGTAGCCCCTGAACCAGGCTTCAATGACGATGAGTCCGGCGCGCAGATTGTCTTCGGCATTGCAAGGCGGGTTCCTCCTCCGAATATCCCAAAATCATCTCCGAACTAAAATAGTGTTCAGGTCTGCAAAACAAGTCCCACACACAACCGTAGAGAGTATAATATTTTCATGAGTCCAATCCGCTGACAATTTTTGTAACAAGACATTATGTCATCGCCCGACCATTATTTTGAATCGTTTCCTAGCCTGCCACCCCACATTTCGGGAGGTGGTTTTATTGGCACGTCTTGTCAAAGCAGAGATCGTGTCCCCTTATTACAGGATTTTCATCAACACGGGTGTGGGTAAGCCAACTGTTCTGTTGGCATGATTCCTTGGGAATAGGCATGTTTTAAGGCCGCGGAGGGGACGTTTGATATTCGTCGCCTTTATCAAGGGGCTAAGACCTGTACCTTTCCTTCCACGCTAATCCTTTCCTCCACCTCCCACCTCAAGTTCCAGCACCCAAGGATCAATCCAGTTGCTTCAAGCTTCCAGCCATGTCCGGGCCCAGCCTTCAAGGCCGGTAGATGGCCTCTTCTGTCACAGAGGAGGATATCTCGAAGCTCAGGGAAGCAAGATACTTGACTGCGGAAATCCTCCACCAGCTTCCTGCTCAAGGGCAGGTTATTCCTACCCCCAGATCCAATGGGAGGTTCGTGTTTATCTCTCACTTCCTCCGAGGGCTTGGGTTTGCTCTTCATCCCTTTGTTCGAGGGCTCATGTTTTATTACGAGCTAGATTTTCACGATCTAGCTCCAGACTCCTTCCTTCACATCTCGGCGTTTATCATTACATGCGAGGCCTTTCTTCGTATTTCCCCACACTTTGGCTTATGGCTTAAGACCTTTAACGTGAAGCCGAAGGTAATCGACAGGAAACAAGCGAAGTGCGGAGGTGCTTCAATAAGCAAACTTACCAAGTCTCCTTGGCCAAAGGGATCCTTCGTAGAATCTCCTGACCTATGGCAACGGGAGTGGTTTTACATTACTGAACCCCATGGTAAAAAGTGGGCAGCTAGACCTGCGTTTTGATCTGACCCTCCATTACAGCTTGCATCATGGGTTAACAAGGTTATGGACTGGGGATCTATTGATGAAGTGCAGGCATTGCAAAGTCACGTTCGGAGCCTCATTGAAAAGGACACCGGTCTTACCAACATAATCCAAGTAATGCTAGTCCGCCGGATCCTACCGTGCCAGTGACGTCCTCTCCACATGTGGGAGTTCAACCCGGAAGGTCCACGGACCCTTCAACACTTCTCTGGCACAATGCTCGGAGGGATGTGGGAATTATTCTTCGGCGCACGAAAACAGTGGCCGGATACTACAGAAGACATCGGTCTTGACTGCAATCATCAGATACCCCAGTAAGCACTTAACTCCCGAAGACAGTTTAGTCAAATTCCTCATAACGTTGTACTGACAAAACTCTACTCGGCCATGGCTGGATAAAGAAGGCAGAGAGAATTAGGTGTTCGTCTCCACTTCCTGAAGACTCTGTCGATCCAGTGTTAACAAGGATGCTGGCTTCAGCACCATATCGAGTGCTTGTGGGGAAAGATAAGGAGGAGAGCGGAGAGGCCCAAGGTGGCCTTCATTCTGGAGGCACACCAGGCAATCTATCCAGGGAGATTGGAACTGCCACTTCCGGAGGTGGAAGGGAAGGGCAAACTGACATCCCTTCTCCCCATGGGAAGAATCGGACCGCCTCCGAAGACTTGAAGAGAGAAGCTTCTAAGTGAGGGAAGATATCCTAGTCAGGGGGCGACACTGACACACAGTCACTCCATAAAGATAGGCCCTTAGCCGAATCGTAAGTGAACCAGGGTGTTTTAAACATATCCCGTTCTTTCCTGGCTGTAAGAGTAACATTTTAAAATACATGTTTGCAGTCCGGTACGTAGCCCTGCTCAACAGTCCTCCTCTTCGGGGGATCTTCTTCCGGAGATGATGGAGCGAGACCCCTCCACAGATCTCCCTGCCTGATAAGGCAGACAACGCCGAGGTGTCGTCCCGGAGGATCTTTCCCGATCAACGAGTGGCGCATGGGGCAGTGAAGACTGGGCCCGAAGGTAACACTTCGGCCACCCAGGGTTCGGGGTGTGCGGCCCTCACGGGGACCAGCAACAAAAGTCCCAGACTATTGAAGTTCCGAGCGACGACGCAACCTATTCCGGATCCGAATGCGCCGGACACATTGATGGACATATTGCAACATGTGTCCGTCTCAGAGAAACATCGTACCTTGATGGGTACGGTGGTTGAAAGAGTTCGGTCCGTGAAAAGCGGATTGAATGAAGCCTTTACGAGCCTACTAAGAGGTTTCGAGGTACGTAGTGTAATGTTATAAATGCAAATTGCACCTGTGTATAGATAGTAGCCCTAAGTCTCTGGTTGGAATTCGAAGGGAGGCGATTAGAGGATCAAAAATATATGCCCAGGAAATGGTATGACTAATTGAAACACATGCTGTTACATCTGTGGCAACTGCCCAAGCTACAGAGGTAGCACATCTGAAGCAGAAAGTTGATGTAGCAGATGATGACATCATGCTTATTAACAAGCGGCTCAACAAGGCGCAAGGTATGTCTTTGGGGCACTCAGTACATGCTAGTATTATGAAATGAGTGTGACACTGAGAATTTGTATATGTATAATTGCAGATAGTGCCGCCGCAATTGAGACCCTTCGGGCTGAAGTTGCCCGGGCCAAGGAGCAAGCCAGGATGAGTAATGCGGCTGCCGAAAAGGTAGCCGCCGAATTAAAGGCCGAGCAGACTGCTCGGTGTCAGTGCGAAGAGAGAATATCTACTATGGAACTTGAGCTGAAGGATGCCACTAGCCGATGCCAAGTTCTTGAGAGAGATAATAAAGCCGATCTTGACAAGGCCTTACAAGAGGCGAGGGAAGCCCGGTCTGAGTCTAGAGCAGCCCAGGAGGAGATTCGACAAGCTGGGGAGATCGTGGCTGGTAAGCCCTTTTTATTGCAAACTAAGTTTGGCGATCCAAAGTATGCCCTGCTTAATCAACTGTGGAGTTCTCCATACGCCTTTTTGGACCTGTCAAAGAGTGTTGCCGATGCGAATCAGTTTTTCCATGCACAAGAAGGACATGCGACGGAAAAGCTATTTTGGTCGCAATTTGATACGCCAAAGCATCCGTTGTTGAATGAACAGATGGCCCAATGGGCCGAGCTCCACAAGATGTCCAGAACTGCCATGAAGGACGTCATAGTCCGGCTGTGGCCGACTGAGCCAATTCTGATAGTTATTTTAGTTTGGTGCGGCAACTTGTTGATGCGGTGCCGCGTATCGACGCTGTTAAGCGGTCAACATGCATAGAAGGTGCACGGATGGCCCTTGCCCGTGTCAAAACGTATTGGGCGAAGATGAAGGCCACCGATATTGCAACGCAGAGTCCACCCGAAGGCAAGGACCCTAACATGCCAGAACATTATTTTGAAGATGTCCTAGAGGGTGCTCGTTCGATAGCGGGTCAGTGCTCGAAAGATATTATGCTCGAGTGAAGTGTACTGAAATTGTAAAAACAATGTTATGATATGTTTTAAGGCTATGTTTTTATACTTTTGCCCGAAAAGTTTTGGTGCCTCCTGTGCGGCCTTTTATATATATAATCTGAAAGTTTGCCAGTCGTCGGCTTCAGCCCCCTCGCGTATAACACGGGGGTGTTCGGAAAAGCACTTGATCACACTTGACTCAACGTCTTGGTCCGTTAAGGAGGTGTTAGTGCAGCGAACCAGGCAATCAGACTATAGGGATTTAACACTTTCACTTAGCCATAGGAGTTTAACGGCGGGTCTACGATATAGCCCTTAGTATGTTCGCGTTTATCTGAATATGGCGTGTTTACATACGTGACCAGAATAACGGTCCTTCGTTTAATACGGAGGGAATCACGAAGATTCCGATGAGTCCTCGAGTGGTTGACCAGCTCTCGCCGCATCATGATAGTCAGTTTTCGCCTTTCTCTACTGAGGTGCTGATACGTCTCCATCGTATCTACTTTTCCAAACACTTTTGCCCTTGTTTTGGACTCTAACTTGCATGCTTTGAATGGAACTAACCCGGACTGACGTTGTTTTCAGTAGAATTGCCATGGTGTTATTTCTGTGCAGAAATAAAAGTTCTCGGAATGACCTGAAACTTCACAGAGATTATTTTTGGAATTTATAAAAAATACTCGCAAAAGAATCAGGACCAGGGGCCGACACCCTGTCCATGAGGGTGGGAGGCGCATCTACCCTCCTGGGCGCGCCCCCTGCCTTGTGGGCCCCCTGATGCTCCACCGACCTCAACTCCAACTCCATATATTCACGTTTGGGGAGAGAAAAATCAAAGAGAAGGATTCATCGCATTTTACGATACGGAGCCGCCGCCAAGCCCTAATCTCTCTCGGGAGGGCTGATCTGGAGTCCGTTCGGGGCTCCGGAGAGGGGAATCCGTCGCCGTCGTCATCATCAACCATCCCCCATCACCAATTTCATGATGCTCACCGACGTGCGTGAGTAATTCCATCGTAGGCTTGCCAGACGGTGATGGGTTGGATGAGATTTACCATGTAATCGAGTTAGTTTTGTTAGGGTTTGATCCCTAGTATCCAATTGTTCTAAGATTGATGTTGCTATGACTTTGCTATGCTTAATGCTTGTCACTAGGGCCCGAGTGCCATGATTTCAGATCTGAACCTATTATGTTTTCATGAATATATGTGAGTTCTTGATCCTATCTTGCAAGTCAATAGTCACCTACTATGTGTTATGATCCGGTAACCCCGAAGTGACAATAATCGGGACCACTCCTGGTGATGACCGTAGTTTGAGGAGTTCATGTATTCACTAAGTGTTAATGCTTTGGTCCGGTACTCTATTAAAAGGAGGCCTTAATATCCCTTAGTTTCCAATAGGACCCCGCTGCCACGGGAGGGTAGGACAAAAGATGTCATGCAAGTTCTTTTCCATAAGCACGTATGACTATATTCAGAATACATGCCTACATTACATTGATGAACTGGAGCTAGTTCTGTGTCACCCTATGTTATAATTGTTGCATGAGGAATCGCATCCGACATAATACACATCATTGATCCATTGCCTACGAGCTTTTCACATATTGATCATTGCTTAGTTATTTTACTGTTGCCATTGTTACAATTACTATAAAACAACTACTATTACTTTTGCCACTGTTACCGTTACTTCCATATTACTTTGCTACTAAATACTTTGCTGCAGATATTAATTTTTCCAGGTGTGGTTGAATTGAGAACTCAACTGCTAATACTTGAGAACATTCTTTGGCTCCCCTTGTGCCGAATCAATAAATTTGGGTTGAATACTCTACCCTCGAAAACTGTTGCGATCCCCTATACCTGTGGGTTATCAAGACTATTTTCTGGCACTGTTTCCAGGGAGCATAGCTCTATTCTTTGAGTCACTTGGGATTTATATCTGCTGATCACTATGAGGAACTTGAAAGACGAGAAAACCAAGATTTATCCCTCAACTACGAGGGGAGGTAAGGAACTGCCATCTAGCTCTGCACTTGATGCTCCTTCTGTTTTGAGTAAACTTGCGACACCTAAACCTGCTTCTGCTATTAATTTTGATATGTCGCATGTTATTGATGATGCCACTTCTGCTATGCATGGTGCTTATGATGAAACTACTTCTATGCTTGATAATACTGTGACATTAGGTGAATTTCTTGATGAACAACTTGCTAGGGCTAGAGAGAATGAAATTATTGAAACTCATAATATTGATGAAAGTGATGATGAAGATTCCCCCCCTAGATATGAATTGCCTGGTGTGCCTGAGGGTTATGTTATGGATGAAGAAACTGCTAGAGATTTTCTTGCTTGCAATGATAGATATGATCTTAAGAAATTATTAGCTAAGTTGAAAGAAAAGTTTTTGAATGCTAGAATGAAATATGACCCTGCTTTTGCTACTTCACCTATCTGCATTACTGATAAGGATTATGATTTCTCTGTCAATCATGAGATAATTACTTTGGTTGAATCTGATCCTTTTTATGGCTATGAATATGAAACTGTTGTGGCACATCTTACTAAACTGAATGATATAGCCACCCTATTCACTCATGAGGAAAAAATTCGTTACTATTATATCCTTAAGCTATTTCCATTCTCACTAAAGGGTGATGCTAAAACATGGTTTAGTTCTCTTGATCCTGGTTGTGTGCGTAGTCCCCAGGATATGATCTATTACTTCTCTGCCAAATATTTCCCCGCTCATAAGAAACAAGCTGCCTTAAGGGAAATATATAATTTTGTGCAAATTGAAGAAGAGAGTCTCCCGCAAGCTTGGGGGAGGCTTCTCCAATTACTTAATGCTTTGCCTGATCATCCTCTCAAGAAAAATGAAATACTTGATATCTTTTATAATGGACTAACCGATGCTTCCAGAGACCACCTGGATAGTTGTGCTGGTTGTGTTTTCAGGGAAAGAACTCTTGACAAGCTGGTTATTGAATAATATGTTGACTAATGAAAACAATTGGACACTTCCTGAACCAACTCCTAAGCCAACTCCGAAGAAAAGGGGTATTCTATTTCTCAGTCCTGAAGATATGCAAGAGGCAAAGAAATCTATGAAAGAAAAGGGTATTAAAGCTGAAGATGTTAAGAATTTACCGCCTATTGAAGAAATACATGGTCTTGATAACCCGACACAGGTAGTAAAGGTAAATTCTTTCTATATATTTGATGAAGGTGATATCCCTCATAATAAGTCTGCTGGCCAATGCTTGGATGAGTTTGATAATTTTATTGTTAAACAAGAAAACTTCAGTGCTTATGTTGGGAGACAATTAAAAAGAAATGCTTATATGATTGAATACTTGAGTGATTATATGTCTAGTGTTAAAGGTGAACTTAAACTTACTAGTAAACATGCTTCTATGGTTACCACTCAAGTAGAACAAGTGCTTAAAGCTCAAAATGATTTGCTCAATGAATTAAATGATAAGAAAAATGATAATGTTGTTAGAGTTGTGACTAGAGGTGGTAGAATGACTCAGGAACCTTTGTATCCTGAGGGCCACCCTAAGAGAATTGAGCAAGATTCTCAGAGAAATAATGTCGATGCACCTAGTCCTTCTAAAAAGAAGAAGAAGAAAAATGATAGGACTTTGCATGCTTCTAGTGAACCTATTCTTGACACACCTGAGAATCCCAATGATATTTCTATTTCTGATGCTAAAACACAATCTGGTAATGAACATGAACCCAGTGATGATGTTAATGATGATGTTCATGTTGATGCTCAACCTAGCAATAACAATGATGTAGAGATTGAACATGTTGTTGATCTTGATAACCCACAATCAAAGAATTAGCGTTATGATAAGAGAGACTTTGTTGCTAGGAAGCACGGTAAAGAAAGAGAACCATGGGTTCAGAAACCCATGCCTTTTCCTCCTAAGCCATCCAAGAAAAAGGATGATGAGGATTTTGAGCGCTTTGCTGAAATGATTAGACCTATCTTTTTGCGTATGCGTTTGACTGATATGCTTAAAATGAATCCTTATGCTAAGTACATGAAAGATATTGTTACAAATAAAAGAAAGATAACGGAAGCTGAAATTTCCACCATGCTTGCTAATTATACTTTTAAGGGTGGAATAGCAAAGAAACTAGGAGATCCAGGAGTACCAACTATACCATGCTCCATTAAAAGAAACTATGTTAAAACTGCTTTATGTGATCTTGGAGCCGGTGTTAGTGTTATGCCTCTCTATTTATATCGTAGACTTGATTTGAATAAGTTGACACCTACTGAAATATCTTTGCAAATGGCCGATAAATCAACTGCTATACATGTCGGTATTTGTGAGGATGTGCCTGTTGTGGTTGCAAACGTTACTATTTTAACGGACTTTGTTATTCTTGATATTAGTATGTCGATTATCCTTGGTAGACTCTTTTTGAATACTCCAGGGGCTGTTATTGATTGCAACAAAGGCAATGTCACTTTTCATGTTAATGGTAATGAGCATACGGTACACTTTCCGAGGAAACAACCTTAAGTCCACAGTATCAATAGTATTGGAAAAATTTCAATGATTACTATTGGAGGTTTTGAATTTCCTCTTCCTAATGTCAAGAAGAAATATGATATTCTTATTGTTGGGAACGTGCATATCTCCATTGAGGTAACCTAGTGTTACTCAAAATTTCTCCGGTTCCATGTTATTCGAAAAGAGTTTGTTAACAAGACTTGATCAACCTTGTTAGTGGATTCCTTTTGATGAGCATGAGATGGATGAAGTTAGAAAGCACAACTCTCTGTACCCTCCTTTTACTTTCTGTTATTTAGATTAAATAAAGCAAAAATAGTATTTTTCTGTCTGTTTTCTGATTTATCCTAGCAATAAAAAATACCTTGAAAATAAAAGTTCTCCAAATGCCCTGAAAACGAAATAAGATTTTTTCTAGAATATTTTAGAATATCTGGCACTGAGAACACATCAGGGGGAGCCAGCACCTGGCCATGAGGGTCCAGGGCGCGCCCACCCCTGGGTGCACCCCCTACCTCGTGGGCCCCTGGTGGCCCTCCTCCACTTATTCCAGCACACATATAGTCCTTCTTCCTCCCAAAAAAATCACCAACCAGCTCAAGCTCGAGTTCTAGCTCATCTTGCTGCCGTTTTCGACCTCCTTGATCAAATCTCCACTCACAAAACTGCTTTGGAGGATTGTTCTTTGGTATGTGACTCCTCCAATGGTCCAATTAGTTTTTATTCTAGTGCTTTATTTATTGAAATTTTTTGCTGCTAAGGTGATCCTGTTCTTGAGCTTGCATGTCAAATTTATAGGGTCCCAAGTAGTTCTAATGCATGATGTAGGTTCTAGGCACTTATGGGAGTGGTTGCTATCAATCTTGTTGAGTTTTGTTCACTTTTATTGTGAGACTAAAAATTTCAGAAATTTTCAGAGGAAGAAAATGTTGAGGAGATTGTTGAGAGGCTCTTCGAGCCAAAACTCGAAGGATAAACAAAATAAGGAGAATAAAAATCCCAAATACAATCTGCCTCGCACTGCGCAGGTTCGGCCGTGCGAATGGCCTTGCAAAGTATTTTTGAGAGTCGCCGAAATTTATGATGATTTTTATTACTTGGCTGTGAATGCAGGCCTCACCAACTTCCTCCACGACCAGCACAAATAGTATCTCCTACTCACTAATATTTTCGTGCAAAATTTTCATTTCCATGCTAGGAGATCACCACCTTCGGTGGATTTTTATCTATATGATGAGTATAAGGAGATGTCACTTTATGTCTTTTGTGGGGTTTGTAAGTTGCCCTTTGAGGGCAGCATAGAGGAAGCACATCGTAGCCATGTGGAAGGGTTTATTGATAGAATTGCTGTAGGGGAAACAAGGAAAGTTTCCGATGCAAGAATCACTAGTATACATTTTCCTATTCTATGTTACTTTGCGATATTTGCTGGCAGATGCTTAATTGGTCGCGGGAACAGTGGAAATCTTAGTACTCCTGATCTTGTCATTTTGCGCCATGCTTTGTTTTGCGATACAACCTTCAGCTTAGGCGCTATTATTGCTAAACGATTAAGTCTGAACCGTACAAAGGGCCCCATCTTTGGAGGCATCTTTGCTTCACGCCTTGCTAAACATTTTGAGATACCTGTTAGGCATTATGAGAAAGAGGAAAAGTTGCTGCCCCCTATTTTTCTAGATTATAAGAGTATGGTAGCACATGAATTTATTGTTAAAAATAAGAAGATGATGCTTAAGTATAATTTGATATTTAATAAAACTCACTATAAGACTATTATCTTGCCTACACCCTCTTTGTTTAACATACTTTCAGGCACATACCTCATCTTGCCGGAGGCCATTTATGCATACTGGAGCCTGACACCAGCTCCAGAGCCTAAGCCGGAACCACCACTTGACCCGTATCGATAGTCCGTTTATCAGTGGTACCCGGAGGAGATCGCCAACCAGTGCCATCCAGATGACACTCCTCCGCACACCGGAGAAGGGAGTTTTGATCCGTGGGATTAGACCAACTTAGGCCAAAAGCCTAAGCTTGGGGGAGTATGTATTTCTCACCGACATTATATTCATGTTCACACACTCATTCCAGTTGTCGGTGCTCATACTTTTTCATTGTACTATCCATGCTAGTTTATTTTATTTTCTAAGCCTTCTTCTTGTGTGTTTGAAAAACCTTAAGAAAAACCAAAAAAATTAGTCATAGCTTTTAGCTAGTTTACTTTCCATGCATGTAGTAGTAGTAATCAAAAGAAAACCCAAAAATAATTTTCGTTCTTCTTTTGCTTGTTGGGAGCTTTCCCGTGTAAATAGTTTTATTTCTTTTCTTTGGGGGTCGAGAGGAGAGGACCATGATGAAAATGTTGAGTGGCTCTCATATGCATTATTATCGATTTAACCAAGAGCCCATATTACCTTGTCCTCTCCCTTGAATTGAATGCTTGCAGATTCCAGCTTAGTCCAATGCACGTGCACTATTATTACCACACCGTTCGGTCGTGCAAGTGAAAGGCAATAATGACGATATATGATGGACTGATTGAGATGAGAGAAGCTGGTATGAACTCGATGTATCTTGTTTTTGTAAATATGATTAGTTCATCCTTCCTGATTCAGCCTATTATGAATGAAACATGTTCGCAATGACAATTAGAGATTATAGTTTCTCATGCCATGCTTAATTAGCTAGGAGTTTATAATGGTATACCTTGCGTGCCAACATGCCATTAAAATGGTTGTGATGTGGTATGATAGGGTGGTATCCTCCTTTGAACGATTCAGTGGCTTGACTTGGCACATGTTCACGCATGTAGTTGAAACAAAATCAACATAGCCTCCACGATATTTATGTTCATGGTGATTTATATCCTACTCATGCTTGCACTCAGTGTTGATTAATCTTAATGCATGTTCATGACTGTTGTCGCTCTCTAGTTGGTCGCTTCCCAGTCTCTTTCTAGCCTTCACTTGTACTAAGCGGGAATACTGCTTGTGCATCCAAAATCCATAAACCCCAAAGTTATTTCATATGAGTCCACCATACCTTCCTATATGCGGTATATAGCTACCTGCCATTCCAAGTAAATTTGTATGTGCCAAACTCTAAACCCACAAATGAAATTCTGTTTTGTATGCTTGAACAACTCATGTATCAACTAGGGTTGTCTATATATTTCATGCTAGGTGGGTTATTCATACGAGGAGTGGACTCCGCTCCTCACTCATGAGAAAATGGCCAGTAACCGGGATACCCAGTCCCATGCTCAAATAAAAATAATTGCAAACAAAACTCCCCCAGGATTGTTGTTAGTTGGAGGCACCCGTTGCTTCGGGCAAGCCATGGGTTGATGCTTGTTGGTGGTGGGGGAGTATAAACTTTACCATTCTGCTTGGGAACTGCCTATAATGTGTGTAGCATTGAAGATATCGAGATCTCTTGGTTGTTATGTTGACAATGAAAGTATGCCACCCAAATTATTATTTATCTCTGTTTCAAAACTCGAGCTCTGGCACCTTTTACAAATCCCTGCTTCCCTCTGCAAAGGGCCTATCTATTTACTTCTATGTTGAGTCATCATCCTCTTATTAAAAAGCACCAGTTGGAGAGCACCGCTGTCATTTGCATCCATTACTATTAATTCATATTGAGTATGACTGGATCTCTTTTACCATGAATTACAATGTCCAGTCAGTCCTTGACCTTGAGAGGTGCTCTGCATTTATGTTTTGCAGTCTCAGAAAGGGCTAGCGAGATACCAGCTTGTTATGTCATATTATGATTGTTTTGAGAAAGTGTTGTCATCCGAGATTAATTATTATTGCTCGCTAGTTGATTATGCCATTGATATGAGTAAACATGAGACCTAAGTGGTATTGTGAATATGGTTAGTTCATAATATTTGCTGAAAACTTGAATGCTGGCTTTACATATTTGCAACAACAAGAGCAAACAGAGTTTGTAAAAGTTTTTCTTTATCACTTTCAGTTTGTCAACTGAATTTCTTGAGGACAAGCAGAGGTTTAAGCTTGGCGGAGTTGATACGTCTCCATCGTATCTACTTTTCCAAACACTTTTGCCCTTGTTTTGGACTCTAACTTGCATTATTTGGATGGAACTAACCCGGACTGACGCTGTTTTCAGCAGAATTGCCATGGTGTTATTTTTGTGCAGAAATAGAAGTTCTTGGAATGACCTGAAACTTCACAGAGATTATTTTTGGAATTTATAAAAAATACTGGCGAAATAATCAAGAGCAGGGGGCCCACACCCTGTCCACGAGGGTGGGGGGCATGCCTACCCCCCTTGGGCGCGCCCCCTACCTCGTGGGCCCCCTGATGCTCCACTGATGTCAACTCCAACTCCATATATTCACGTTCGGGGAGAAAAAAATCAGAGAGAAGGATTCATTGCATTTTACGACACGGAGACGCCGCCAAGCCCTAATTTCTCTCGGGAGGGCTGATCTGGAGTCCGTTCGGGGCTCCAGAGAGGGGAATCCATCGCCATCGTCATCATCAACCATCCTCCATCACCAATTTCATGATGCTCACCACCGTGCGTGAGTAATTCCATCGTAGGCTTGCCAGACGGTGATGGGTTGGATGAGATTTACCATGTAATCGAGTTAGTTTTGTTAGGGTTTGATCCCTAGTATCCATTATGTTCTAATATTGATGTTGCTATGACTTTGCTATGCTTAATGCTTGTCACTAGGGCCCGAGTGCCATGATTTTAGATCTGAACCTATTATGTTTTCATGAATATACGTGAGTTCTTGATCCTATCTTGCAAGTCAATAGTCACCTACTATGTGTTATGATCCGGTAACCCCGAAGTGACAATAATCGGGACCACTCCTGGTGATGACCGTAGTTTGAGGAGTTCATGTATTCACTAAGTGTTAATGCTTTGGTCCGGTACTCTATTAAAAGGAGGCCTTAATATCCCTTAGTTTCCAATAGGACCCCGCTGCCACGGGAGGGTAGGACAAAAGATGTCATGCAAGTTCTTTTCCATAAGCACGTATGACTATATTCGGAATACATGCCTACATTACATTGATGAACTGGAGCTAGTTCTGTGTCACCCTATGTTATAACTGTTGCATGAGGAATCACATTCGACATAATTATCCATCATTGATCCATTGCCTATGAGCTTTTCACATATTGATCTTTGCTTAGTTATTTTACCGTTGCCATTGTTACAATTACTACAAAACTACTATTGTTACTTTTGCCACTGTTACCGTTACTTCCATATTACTTTGCTACTAAATACTTTGCTGCTGATATCAAGTTTTCTAGGTGTGGTTGAATTGACAACTCAACTGCTAATACTTGAGAATATTCTTTGGCTCCCCTTGTGTCGAATCAATAAATTTGGGTCGAATACTCTACCCTTGAAAACTGTTGCGATCCCCTATACTTGTGGGTTATCAGGTGCTCATCCGGACGAGCCAGGACACAATCCTAGTAGTTCTCCCTTTACTACCCTATTCGATATAGCGGAACGTAAGGTAGTAAGCACAGGAGCCGGGGAACCCAACTATTGACCAAATACATGATTCGAAGCTGATGCATATAAGGCCGAACTCGTGACGCCTAACACTCCCTACAGGTGTTGGGACTTTTCAATGTATACCGGGCTGAATACAGCCCCTGGTAATAGATCCTGGTATCAAGGCACGTATGGCAATCCGACGTGGGGAAAGGACGCAGGTGGTGAGAGCATAAATCTCAAAACGCAATATGAACCAAGCTGCTTCTATAATATCCACTTTAGTATGGCGAGCCATATATTTACAGGTAATGTCGATATCTTTCTTGGACATTTTACATGCCAGGAAAGTATAAAACAAAAAGAGATAAAAAGGTTTACATAGGGTCTTAATCTAAAAAAGAAACCTTAATGCGGGGCCCTGCTGCACGTCTGCGCCATTTTCTCCGTTGTGAAGTGTCCTTGAAGGGTATAGTGTGATGGCCATCTGTAAAAAAGGGGAAGAACCAGGTAAAAGAGTCTGGTGTGGCCATAAGTAAAGCTGGTTCGTTTTAATGAACCGTGAAATATAACTTCTGGAGTCCGAATAGGGTCGAGTCGAACTATGGACTTTTTGTGTGTAGTGTGTCCCCAGTGCCACCCAAGGAATTTTGAGTGTATATTTGTGTATATGTGGCATGTGTGCTATCTCTTTATGGGGCGGTCGATGGGGGCGTAGATGCTAATTGAGCTCGGGTTTATTTGAGCTGCCGCACTGAGGTGTGCGCCGAACACGTTTAGCTGTGCCTGCGGTCTTAACGACGAATGAGCTGCTCGGCTTGAATAGGCCGTTTTGTGCTTCAACTGCTAGAGCAGCCGTGTATTCTTCTGTATGAAGAGAGTGCTCCGTATTTCCGCTGACCATAATGACGCCACGTGGTCCAGGCATTTTGGTTTTAGATAAGCATAATGCAGGACTGCATTAAAACGGGCGAAGGCCGTTCTTCCGAGTAGTGCATGATAGCCACTTCGGAACGGAGCTATGTTGAATATTAGTTCTTCGCTTCGAAAATTATCAGGAGAGCCGAATACAACCTCCAATGCTAAAGAGCCCGTGCAGCGGGCTTCTACACCTGGTATAACTCCTTTAAAGGTAGTGCTGCTTGGCTTGATTCTTGATGGGCCTATCCCCATCTTCCGGACAGTTTCCTGATATATCAGATTGAGACTGCTGCCGCCATCCATAAGGACTCGAGTGAGGTGGTATCCATCAATTATTGGATCGAGCACTAGGGCAGCCGAACCCCTGTGACAGTACTAGCTAGTCGGATGATCCCTGCGATCAAAGGTGATCGGACAGGCCGATCATGGGTTGAATTTGGGGGCGACGGGCTCGACTGCATAGATATCTCGGAGTGCGCGTTTGCACTCCCTCTTTGGGATACGAGTGACATAGATCATGTTCACTGTTTTGATCTTCGGTGGAAATTTCTCCTGTCCCCTCGTTTTCGGCTGGCGAGATTCGTCATCATCTTCGCTCTGAGGTCCCTTCCCCTTGTGTTCGGTGTTGAGTTTGCCGGCCTGGTTGAATACCCGACAACTATGGTTGGTATGGTTCACAGGTTAAGCGGGGTTGCCATGGATCTGGCAGGGCCTGTCTAGAATTTTATCCAGGCTGGATGGACCGTCTTTATTGCCTTTAAATGACTTCTTCCGTTGACCGGGTCTGGAGCCCCTGAAACCGGCGTTTACCGCTGTATTGTCTGGGCTTTCTTCATTGTTCCGACGTTTGTTTTTATTGCGTCATGGTTTTCCATTGCCATCCCTGACCTCAGATGTGCCGGGATCACTGGTGCTGCTACGGGCTAACCAGCTGTCCTCACCTGCGCAAAAGCGGGTCATGAGTGTAGTTAAGGCTACCATTGTCCTTGGCTTTTCCTGGCCAAGGTGTCTGGCTAGCCATTCGTCCCAGACACTGTGTTTGAAGGCCGCTAAGGCTTTGGCGTCCGGACAATCAACGATTTGGTTCTTCTTAGTGAGAAACCGGTTCCAAAGCTTATGGGCTGATTCTCCGGGTGTTGGATTATGTGACTTAGATCGTGTGCACCCGGGGGCCGGACATGGGTCCCTTGGAAATTGGCCCGAAAAGCATCCCGAAGTTCTTCCCAGCTTCCAATGGAGTTTTTAGGAAGGCTTTTCAGCCAGTGTCGGGCTGGTCCCTTGAGTTTTAGCAAGAGGTTTTTGATGGCATGAAGATCATCACCGTGGGCCATATGAATATGGAGAAGAAAATCCTCAATCCATACCGCGGGGTCTGTTGTCCCATCATATGATTCGATGTTTACGGGTTTAAACCCCTCTGGGAAATCATGTTCCATTACTTCATCAGTGAAGCAAAGGGGGTGTGCGGCGCCTTTGTATCGGGCCAGGTCGTGACATAGCTCCGATGGAGTTCGTCTGCGGTCATCGGCTCGGTCGTGATTATATTTGTCACGTCCGGCCAGGTGGCTGTCATAGCGCATAGGGGCACACCCCCGCGATCCGTAGATCGATCTTGTCTGACCTGCTTTGTTTTCCAAGTCACGCTACAGGTCATGTGTGTATCCCCGAGCTGTTGTATTTCTGTTTCTTCGGCGAGGTAGTGCGAGTTGGTGTTTGCTACGTCTTGAGCTTACGTTGGTTTTCCTTGAAGAGGAAAGGGTGATGCAGCAATAGTAGTGTAAGTATTTCCCTCAGTTTTTGAGAACCAAGGTATCAATCCAGTAGGAGGCTCCTCAAAAGTCCCATGCACCTACACAAACAAACAAAGAACTCGCAACCAACGCAATAAAGGGGTTGTCAATCCCTTCACGGCCACTTGCGAAAGTGAGATATGATAGAGATAGTATGATAAGATAAATATATTTTTGGTATTTTATAATATAGATGCAAAATGTAAAGATGCAAATAAAAGTAGATTGAAAGCTTATATGATAAAAGATAGACCCGGGGGCCATAGGTTTCACTAGTGGCTTCTCTCAAGATAGCATAAGTATTACAGTGGGTGAACAAATTACCGTCGAGCAATTGATAGAAAAGAGAATAATTATGAGACTATCTAGGCATGATCATGTATATAGGCATCACATCCACAACAAGTAGACCGACTCCTGCCTGCATCTACTACTATTACTCCACACATCGACCGACTCCTGCCTGCATCTAGAGTATTAAGTTCATAAAGAACAGAGTAACGCATTAAGCAAGATGACATGATGTAGAGGGATAAAATCAAGCAATATGATATAAACCCCATCTTTTTATCCTCGATGGCAACAATACAATACGTGCCTTGCAACCCTTTCTGTCACTGGGTAAGGACACCGCAAGATTGAACCCAAAGCTAAGCACTTCTCTCATTGCAAGAAAGATCAATCTAGTAGGCCAAACCAAACTGATAATTCGAAGAGACTTGCAAAGGTAACTCAATCATACATAAAAGAATTCAGAGGAGATTCAAATATTTCTCATAGATAAACTTGATCATAAACCCACAATTCATCGGATCTCGACAAACACACCGCAAAAAGAGTTTACATCGAATAGATCTCCACAAGAGAGGGGAAGAACACTGTATTGAGATCCAAAAAGAGAGAATAAGCCATCTAGCTAATAACTATGGACCCGAAGGTCTATGGTAAACTACTCAAAACTCATCGGAGGGGCTATGGTGTTGATGTAGAAGCCCTTCATGGTCGATTCCCCCTCCAGCGGAGCGCCGGCGAAGGCTCCAAGATGGGATCTCGCGTATACAGAAGGTTACGGTGGTGGAAATTGTGTTTCGTTGGCTCCCTGGATGTTTTCGGGGTACGTAGGCTTATATAGGAGGAAGAAGTACATCGGTGGCCGCCCGAGGGGCCCACAAGACAGGGGGGCACGCCCAGAGGGGGTGGGCGCGCCCTCCTATCGCGTGGCTGCCTCGGCTGCTTCTTGACTTGCACTCCAAGTCCTCTGGATCACGTTCGTTCCAAAAATCACGCTCCCGAAGGTTTCATTCCGTTTGGACTCCATTTGATATTCCTTTTCTTCGAAATACCGAAATAGGAAAAAAAAACAGCAATACGGACTGGGCTTCCGGTTAGTAGGTTAGTCCCAAAAATGATATAAATGTGTAAAATAAAGCCCATAAACATCCAAAAGGGGTAATATAATAGCATGGAACAATCAAAAATTATAGATACATTGGAGACGTATCAAGCATCCCCAAGCTTAATTCCTGCTCGTCCTCGAGTAGGTAAATGATAAAAACAGAATTTTTGATGTGGAATGCTACCTAGCATAATTCTCAATGTAATTTTCTTTATTGTGGCATGAATTTTCAGATCCAAGTGATATAAGATAAAAGCTTATAAAACATAAAAATAATAATGCTTCGAAGCATACTAACAAATAATCATGTCCTATCAAAATAGCATAGCCAAAGAAAGCTTATCCCTACAAAATCATATAGTTAGGCCATGCTTCACTCTCATTACACCAAATACTCCCATCATGCACAACCCCGATGACGAGCCGAGCAATTGTTTCATACTTTTTAACATGCTTTAGCTTTTTTCAACTCTTACGCAATACATGAGCGCAAGCCATGGACATAACAGTAAGGTGGTATAAGATGGTGGTTGTGAGGACAAAAAGAGGGAGAAGATAGTCTCACATCAACTAGACGTATCAACAGGCTATGGAGATGCCCATCAATAGATATCAATGTGAGTGAGTAGGGATTGCCATGCAACGGATGCACTAGAGCTATAAATATATGAAAGCTCAACAAAAGAAACTAAGTGGGTGTGCATCCAACTCGCTTGCTCACGGAGACCTAGGGCATTTTGAGGAATCCCATCATTGGAATATACAAGCCAAGTTCTATAATGAAAAATTCCCACTTAGTATATGAAAGTGACAACATAGAAGACTCTCTATCATGAAGATCATGGTGCTACTTTGAAGCACAAGTGTGGAAAAAGAGATAGTAACATTGTCCCTTCTCTCTTTTTCTCTCATTATATTTTTTTTCTTTTTTTTTCTCTTTCTCTTCTTTTTTTCTTTTTTTTGGCCTTTCTTTTTTTTCTTTTTGGCCTTTCTCCTTTTTTCTTTTTTTTAAAGTCCGAAGTCTCATCCCGACTTGTGGGGGAATCATAGTCTTCATCATCCTTTCCTCACTGAGACAATGCTCTAATAATGAAGATCATCACACTTTTATTAATTTACAACTCAAGAATTACAACTCAAAGCTAGAATAAGATATGACTCTATATGAATGCCTCCGGTGGGGTACCGGGATATGCAATGAATCAAGAGCGACATGTATGAAAATTATGAAGGTGACCTTGCCACAAATACGATGTCAACTACATGATCATGCAAAGAGCAATATGACAATAATGGAATGTGTCATAATAAACGGAACGGTGGAAAGTTGCATGGCAATATATCTCAGAATGGCTATGGAAATGCCATAATAGGTAGGTATGGTGGCTGTTTTGAGGAAGGTAAATAATGGGTTCATGATACCGGCGAAAATTGCGTGGCACAATAGAGGCTAGCAAAGTGGAAGGATGAGTGTGCGTATATCCATGGACTCACATTAGTCATAAAGAACTCATATACTTATTGAAAAAGTCTACTTAGCCCTCGAAGCAAAGTACTACTATGCATGCCCTAAGAGGGATAGATTGGTAGGAAAAGACCATCGCTCGTCCCCGACTGCCACTCATAAGGAAGACAATCAAAAGAGCACCTCATGCAACAAATTTGTCACACAACTTTTACCATATGTGCATGCTACAGGACTTGCCAACTTCAACAAAAGTATTTCTCAATTTTATAATTACCCACTAGCATGACTCTAACATTACTACCTTTATATCTCAAAACAATTATCAAGCATCAAATTGATCATAGCATCCAATTCACTTCCTAGGATAGTTTTTATTATACCCAACTTGGATGCTCATCATTCTAGGACCAAATTTGTAACCAAAGCAAATAACATGATGTTCTAAAAGACTCTCAAAATAATATAAGTGAATCATGAGAGACTAGCAATTTCTTCAAAATTAATCCACCGCCGTGTTCTAAAAGATATAAGTGAAGCACTAGAGCAAAAACTATCAATCTCAAAAGATATAAGTGAAGCACAAAGAGTATTCTAGAAAATTCTAATCAAGTGGGATTCTCCTAAAAAGTGTGTATAGCAAGTATGATTGTGGTAAAATAAAAAGCAAAGACTAATATAATACACGACGCTCCAAGCAAAACACATATCGTGTGGTGAATAAAAATATAGCTCCAAGTAAACTTACCAATGAACGAAGACGAAAGAGGGGATGCCTTCCCGGGGCATCCCCAAGCTTAGGATTTTGACTATACTTGAATATCTTGGGGTGCCATGGGCATCCCCAAGCTTAGGATCTTGCCACACCTTATTCCATAGTCCATAAAAGCTCTACCCAAAACTTGAAAACTTCACAACACAAAACTCAACAGGAAATCTTATAAGCTCCGTTAGTGAAAGAAAACAAAACCACCACATAAGGTACTGTAATGAACCCATTCTTTATTTATTTTGGTGTTAAACCTACTGTATTCCAACTTCTCTATGGTTTATAAACTATTTTACTAGCCATAGATGCATCAAAATAAGCAAACAACACAAGAAAAACAGAATATGTGAAAAACAGAATAGTCTGTAGAAATCTGTAACTAACGCAAACTTCTGGAACTCTAAAAACTCTACCATAATAGGAAGTCCTGGAAAATTTGTCTATTGATCAGCATCAAAAAGAATCAACGCAAAATCATGTTTCTGTGATTTAACAAGACTAAATTTGTGCGTGCAAAGTTTCTGTTTTTCAGCAGAATCAAATCAGCTATCATCATAGGTTACCCTATAGGTTCTACTTGGCACAAACACTAATTAAAAGATAAAAACACATCTAAACAAAAGTTAGATGCAAGATTTATTACTAATAAGGAACACAAACAAAAAACACAAAGAAAATTGGATTGCCTCCCAACTAGCGCTATCGTTTAACGCCCCTAGCTAGGCATAAAAGCGAAGATAGATCTAAGTAGTGCCATCTTCGACACTAAATTCATAAGTAGCTCGCATGATAGATTCATGAGGTAATTTGACTTTATTTCTTGGAAAGTGCTCCATGACTTTCTTTAATGGGAATTGGAATCTAATATTCCCTTTCTTCATACCAATAATCACACCAATCGTTCTAAGGAAAGGTCTACCAAGAATAATAGGGCAAGAAAGATTGCAATCTATATCAAGAACGATAAAATCTTCGGGCACCAAATTTCTATTTGCAACAATGAGAACATCATTGATACTTCCCATTGGCTTTTTAATGGTGGAATCCGCAAGGTGCAAATCTAAAGAGCAATCATCAAGATCATGGAAACCTAGAATATCACATAAAGTTTTCGAAATCGTGGAAACACTAGCACCCAAATCACACAAAACAAAACACTCATGATATTTAATTCTAATCTTTATAGTAGGTTCCCACTCATCATTAAGTTTTCTAGGTATAGAAACTTCGAAATTAAGTTTTTCATCATAAGATTGCATCAAGGCATCAACGATATGTTTGGTAAAAGCTTTATTTTGACTATAAGCATGAGGAGAATTAACAACGGATTGCAACAAGGAAATACAACCTTCTAAAGAACAATTATCATAATCAAATTCCTTGAAATCCGAGATAGTGGGTTCAATTCTATTTAAAGTCATGACCTCTCCAATCCCACTTTTACCAAATTTAGCATCAAGAATTAAAGAATTCGAATTCTTGGGACGCCTTCTAGGTAAAGTTGACTCATCATCAGTCCCCGACTGCCACTCATAAGGAAGACAATCAAAAGAGCACCTGATGCAACAAATTTGTCACACAACTTTGACCATACGTGCATGCTACGGGACTTGCCAACTTCAACAAAAGTATTTCTCAATTTCATAATTACCCACTAGCATGACTCTAACATTACTACCTTTATATCTCAAAACAATTATCAAGCATCAAATTGATCATAGCATCCAATTCACTTCCTATGATAGTTTTTATTATACCCAACTTGGATGCTCATCATTCTAGGACCAAATTTGTAACCAAAGCAAATACCATGCTGTTCTGAAAGACTCTCAAAATAATATAAGTGAAGCATGAGAGACTAGCAATTTCTTCAAAATTAATCCATCGTCGTGCTCTAAAAGATATAAGTGAAGCATTAGAGCAAAAACTATCAATCTCAAAAGATATAAGTGAAGCACAAAGAATATTGTAGCAAATTCTAATCAAGTGGGCTTCTCCTAAAAGGTGTGTACAGCAAGGATGATTGTGGTAAACTAACAAGCAAAGACTAATATAATACACTACGCTCCGAGCAAAACACATATCATGTGTCGAATAAAAATATAGCTCCAAGTAAAGTTACCAATGAACAAAGACGAAAGAGGGGATGCCTTCCCGGGGCGTCCCCAAGCTTAGGCTTTTGGCTATTCTTGAATATCTTGGGGTGCCATGGGCATCCCCAATCTTAGGCTCTTGCCACTCCTTATTCCATAGTCCATCAAAGCTTTAACCAAAACTTGAAAACTTACAACACAAAACTCAACAGGAAATCTTATAAGCTCCATTAGTGAAAGAAAACAAAACCACCACATAAGGTATTGTAATGAACTCATTCTTTATTTGTTTTGGTGTTAAACCTACTGTATTCCAACTTCTCTATGGTTTATAAACTATTTTACTAGCCATAGATGCATCAAAATAAGCAAACAAAACACGAAAACAGAATCTGTCAAAAACAGAACAGTCTGTAGCAATCTGTAACTAACGTAAAATTCTGGAACTCTAAAAATCCTACCAAAATAGGAAGTCTTGGACAATTTGTCTATGGATCAGCAACAAAAACAATCAACACAAAATCACATTTATGTTATTTAACAAAACTAATTTCGTTTGTGCAAAGTTTCTGTTTTTCAGCAGAATCAAATTAACTATCATCATAGGTTATCCTATAGGTTCTACTTGGCACAAACACTAATTAAAACATAAAAAACACATCTAAACAGAAGGTGGATGCAAAATTTATTGAATAACAACAAGGAAAAATATTGGGTTATCTCCCAACAAGCACTTTTCTTTAAAGCCTTTTTAGCTAGGCATTGATAATTTTAATGATGCTCATATGAAAGACAAGAATTGAAGCACAAAGAGAGCATCATAAAACACATGATAAACACATCTAAGTCTAACATACTTCCTATGCATAGGCATTTTATAAGCAAAGAAATTATCATGGCAATCAAAAACTAGCAAATGCAAGGAAGTGGAAAGAAACAATAGCAATCTCAACATAACGAGAGGTAAATTTGTAACATGAAAATTTCTACAACCATGTTTCCCTCTCTCATAATAATTACATGTGGGATCATAAGCAAATTCAACAAAATAGATATTACAAAACATATTCTCAACATGATCCACATGCATGCAAAGTTGACACTCTTCCAAGAAAGTGGGATTAACATTAACTAAAGTCATGACCTTTCCGAACCCACTTTTATCAAAAATATCATAAGATTGAACATACTCCAAATATGTGGGATCTAAAGTTGACACTCTTCCAAACCCACTTCCAATATTATTGCAAACACTATTATCAATCTCATATTCATCATGGGGCTTAAATAAATTTTCAAGGTTATAAGAAGAATCACCCCAATCATGATCATTGAAACAAGTAGTAGACATAGCAAAACTAGCATCCCCAAGCTTAGGGTTTTGCATATTATTAGCACAATTGACATCAAGAGAATTTATAGGAAAATCATTGCAATCATGCTTTTTATTCAAGGAGTTATCGTGAATCTGTTCATAAGTTTCTTCACCATAATTTTCAGATTCACAAATTTTGAGCAAAGCTTCATAAAGATAATCCAGTGCACAAAACTCACTAGAAATTGGTTCATCATAATTGGATCTCTTAAAAAGATTAGCAAGCGGATGAGGATCCATAGATCTTAGGTTCTCTGTTTAGCAATAAATAAGCAACTATTCCAACCAAATGAGCAAATGAGCCAAGTAAGACATCAAAGCCAAAAGACAAACAGAAGAAGGGCGAATAAAACGGCAAGGGTATTTGGAAGAGCACCCTAGTTGTGATCTTTTGGCTCAAAAGCACCCTGGTTGTGATCTTTTGGCTCAAAAGAACTTCTACCATAAGCAGTTCATGGTATTTGGAAGAAGGAAATACCACGGACCTCGAGGACTAATGCAAAGGTTACTAATAATCTAAAGGAACGAGCAAACACTATCAACATGAGGTAAGTAGGGTGAATCTCGGGTTCAAAACCTAAGGAGTAGAATACCTACTACTAAGTAGCATCATGGGATGCTTTCGAGGATAAAGGCCAGAATCATCACACTGGAACACAAATCATGGCTAGATTACTAGATGATCCCCTAGGACACCTAGGGTCATAATAATAATTCCAACATATATGTCGAGGCAATAGAATACCTCAACTCAACGATTACTGTGATTAACCTGGCCCAGAGGAACATAAAACCCAGAGAGAAAGGATTTGCAAGTGCATCAGATTGTTTAGAAACCTGGGATGACTCGGACAGCATAACGGCTGTAAATGCTCAAAGGATATAAGACCTCCTACAAAATGGGGGCATAGCCACTCAGAAGTACAATATCAAGGTTTCGAGATCAACAGTTAACAAACGGAAGTAGTATAAACTGAACTGAGGCTTGAATCCAACAATCCTATAAG
Organism: Triticum dicoccoides; assembly: GCF_002162155.2. Classification (NCBI taxonomy): domain Eukaryota; kingdom Viridiplantae; phylum Streptophyta; class Magnoliopsida; order Poales; family Poaceae; genus Triticum; species Triticum dicoccoides. The sequence goes on from NC_041389.1 coordinate 265,187,006, forward strand.
TCTACGGATTAGTAACACGTGATCCTGATAGATAGATGAGAAGGCCTAGTTCTTAATCCCCATAGAAGAGAAGAGGATGACTCAGATCAGAAGGCCATGAGGTATAAGGAGTAAAAAGAGCCTTACGTTCCATCCCACAATCAATTCCCTTATATAACTAAAGAATTTCTAGACTCAACTTCGACCAGTTTGGCTTGGTAATCCTACAGGCAGTCAAGCTCTAATACCAACGCTGTCAGGACCCCGACTCAATGCCACATCGATCTAGCATGTAACACCTCATATCACTTTGCGGCCTCACGCACGGTATTCCCATGGGTGTTGCCTTACCTTTGCCCGGGACCGTTTGCACCTTTTGGCACGCGTATATGATAGTGTCGCTAGCATCCATATGATAAGGAGCCCGGGCTGACATGGCTAGTCATAAACCCAAAGTGGCACAGACTTACAGGGACAGGCATCCATGACCCATCATCGAACGTGTCAGTCATCAGCGAGTGAATCCAAGCTGTAGCACTGGGCTAGCAGGACTCCGGTGAACCGGGCTGTAGCGGGCTAACAGGACTCCGGTGTTCATCGCGTGACATTTCCCTGAAGGGACAGACACAGGAACGAAGAAGGACACATGCCGGCCAGCCTAAGTGTTCTGGAGCAGTAGCAAGCTACCATGGCTCGGTGGAAACACTAGGAGACATTTCCCGGTAAGAGAGGCTACTAAAGATAAACAACTAGATAGTCAGATCCCACACATACCAAGCATTTCAATAACATACACACAATATGCTCGATATGTGCAAATACAACATGGCATCACAACATGACTCTACGACTCAAGTATTTATTCATTAGGATCCGAGGAGAGAGATATTACAAACATAGGTCTCATGACCCAACATTCAAAGCATACAAGTCAAAACACAAGCGGAAGCTATCATGTCTGAGTACAGACATCTATAAATGAAAAAGGCTGAGAAGCCTGACTGTCTACCAGATCCTGCCGAGGGCACAAGATCGTAGCTGAGGTAACAAGCTAAAACGTCGAAGTCCACGCGGAACTACTAGTGAGACTGAAGTCTCTCTGCAAAAACATAAAATAGGCAAACGTGAGTACAAATGTACCCAGCAAGACTTACATCAGAACTAACTACATATGCATCATTATCAACAAAGGGATGGTGGGGTTTAACTGCAGCAAGCCAGCTTTGACTCGGTGGCTATCCTGAACTACGACTGCAAGTAACTCTTTTGAGGTGGCGCACACGAGTCCACATATTCACCATATCAATACACCACTATGGATCCGCTCCCGTCTCCCTACGAGAACGCCATCCATAGCACTAACGCTTATCTTGCGCATTTTAGAGTATCCACTTTCACTTGTCTATGAACTGTACAGGCAACCCAGAAGTCCTTTACCGCGGACGCGGCTATTCGAATAGATCATATTAACCCTGCAGGGGTGTACTTCTTCACACATGCTCTCACCACTTACCGCCGTTTACATGACATGTACTCGGCAACCTTCAAGCGGAAGCCCAATGTGGGTGTCGGCCATGGCCTACCTAAACACTCAAGTCTCTAGTCCAGGTTTATCGCCTATTCGGGTTCCATCCGCGAGGAGATCCGGCCGGGGTTTCGCTCACAGCCTCAAACGATGTGTGCAGGGTTCCCGAGACACCAAACGGGCGCTCGGTACACCGGGCCACGGTGTATCTACCGCATCACAGCCCACCCCTCGGGTCAGCGCTGCCCACGACCTCCAACACATATCATACAAACACCAGAAACTAGTTGCAACTCCTGGACAGAGAACAAGGGTGATTAAGAAGCCGAGAGGGTCCATTGGTTTCGGGCCTAATGCGTGGTAGTAGCTGTTTCATGGATCACAAACACAGAACTCAGTTCCTGAGGACAGCTGCAATGAGACAACCCACCATGTACTCCTACATGGCCTCTCACCGCTACCTTTACCAAATCGTGTTCACACACTTAGCTCTCAACAGTAGGACATGTTCACACACCTCTGATTCATTTCCGATGAATCAGACCTGACTCAACTCTAAGCAGTAGCAGGCATGATAAACAAGCATGAATGAGTAGGCACATCAGGGATCAAACAACTCGTACTCATGCTAGTGGGTTTCATCTATTTACTGTGGCAATGACAGGTCATGCAGAGGATAAAGGGGTTCAGCTACCGCAGCAAGTAACAGACGAATCGTTGTTGTCCTAATGCATTAAAAGAGAGCAGGAGCGAGAGAGTGGGATTATATTGGAATGAACAAGGGGGTTTTGCTTGCCTGGCACTTCTGAAGATAGCATTGAGTCTTCATCAGTGTCAACGATCACAACGTCGGAACATTGTCTACCGAGAGGGGACAAAACCGGCAAACAAGGAAGAACACAATCAATGCAATGCACAATATGATGCATGATCATGACATGGCAATATGCTGTGATTTAAGCTAATGCAACTAGCAGCAAGTTAAATGGGGTTGGTTTGAACACTAGGTTCAATTCAAACTCCATATGTGAGAGTTTAAATGCCATTTAATTGATTTGACGTGATCATCAGGTATAAGTTGTTCTAACATGCATGAAAATGGTACAGATGGATAGATTGGATTTTTCTGATCATTTTTCATATATAATTTATTTGATTTGGAGTTACGGTTGAATTACTATGAATTTTTGAAGTTTGCAACATTTTCTAGAATTTCCTGAATTAACTTAAATCCAGAAAATGACTTACTGCGTCAGCATGACGTCACTGTGATGTCAGCGGTCAACTGGGTCGGTCCAGGTTAAACCTGACCAGTGGGGTCCACACGTCAGTGACACAAGTGACTAACAGAGTTAATTAATCCTAACTAATCAAATTAACAGCCACTGGGCCCACTGTCAGTGTCAGCAGGGGTAATTAGTCCTAAACTAATCTTGTCAGGTGCGGGGCCCACGCGTGTTAATCCCAGGGAGGTCAAACCCCTGGTCAGCGGGGTCAAACCCGCCGGCGACTCGACGCCGGCGAGGTCAGACGCGGCGGAGGGCCTCGGATTTGGTCCTCCGTCGACCAAATCGACGGTAGAGACACGCTATGCATAGCTGGGGAGCTCGCGCATCGAGTGGTGGTGGCGGTTGGGCCTGGGGAGGCCGGAGTTGACGGCGGCAGCGAGCTAGGCGGCGGCCGGAGTTCAGACGGGGTTGGGTTCGACGCTACGGTGCACGGGAGGAGGAGCTGGTGGTGGCTACGGGCTCCTGAGATCGCGGTGAGCACGATGGTGGGCTCGGGAACGAGCTGCGGCGACGAGAAGCTCTCGGCCGCGGTGGAAATGAAGCTAGGGGACGAGCGCGAGCTTGAGAGAAGAGGGAAGAGGAATAGGGGCTCACCGCGAGTGCATAGGTGGCCTCGGCGAGCTATGGGAAGGCTCGGTGACGGAGGAAAATCGCCGGCGATCTCCATGGCCGAAGGAGGAAGAACGGGGCGGGGACGGCGCGCCGGGGCTCTTCTGGTCGCGCGAGACGACGAGGAGGACGAGGGAGGACCGGCGGAGCTCGAGGGCGTGTCGGAGAGGCTTGGGGATGGATGCGACCACGCGAGCGCTGGTCTGCGGCGACGGCTACGCTTGGATGAGCTCAAGGGAGAGAGCCAGGGGAGGGGAGAGGATGCAGTGGGTGAGGGAAAAGAGCGAGGGGACACGGGGCGTTATCGTGGCGTTGCTAGGAGGGGCCGGGGAAGCAGGAGGTGGCCGGGGAAGCAGGAGGTGGCCGGCACGGGCGGGCACGCGCCTCCATCCTTCTGGCGAGGGAGGAAGACGACAGGGAGGAGGCGGTGATGGGCTGGGCCGTTGGAGTTGGGCCAGTTGGTGGGCGCCAGGTAAGTCCAGGTGGGTTCTTCTCCTCTCTGCTTTCTGTTTTACTTTTTATTTGTTTCTGCTCTGTGTTTTGAAATAGTAGAAATACTATTCCATTAAGGAAAAACCTGAAAATATTCAAAGGCACATTTGAAAATATTCTCAACAGTCTAAAAATACCTTCAGGATTATCTAGGCATTTTAAAATATTTATAGGATTTAAATTTCCCAAATGCAAATACTTATGGCTTGGTGCAAAAATCCAGAATAGCCTCCAAAATATGAAACCATTTTTGGCAGAGGGTTTAGCCAGGACCAAAGATGGTAAACATTTATGAAGGGCATTTTTGGGTTCATTGAAATTCCAATTGTTGGAACCTAGTATTTCAAAAGGGGGTGTTGGGGTTTGTTAGTCCCCATTTCAAGTTTAAGAAAAATTTAGACATGATGCACACATGACACTATCATAGTGCAATGCCAGAAGCTAGGGATGTGACAACGTAGGCTTATATAGGAGGAAGAAATACGTCGGTGGCCACCCAAGGGGCCCACAAGATAGGGGGGCGCCCAAAGGGGGTGGGCGCGCCCTCCTATCTCGTGGCTTCGTCGGCTGCTTCTTGACTTGCACTCCAAGTCCTCTGGATCACGTTCGTTCCAAAAATCACGCTCCCGAAGGTTTCATTCCGTTTGGACTCCATTTGATATTCCTTTTCTTCGAAATACTGAAATAGGCAAAAAAAACAGCAATACGGGCTGGGCCTCCGGTTAGTAGGTTAGTCCCAAAAATGATATAAATGTGAAAAATAAAGCCCATAAACATCCAAAAGGGGTAATATAATAGCATGGAACAATAAAAAATTATAGATACGTTGGAGACGTATTAGTGTTCGGCCCGAGATGCCGCCTTGTCCCGGCCACGTGGTGGCCGGTCAGCCGCATTATGCGCTGGTAGGACGGGCTCTAGCGCCTCGTCATCGAACTGTGGTAACAGTTTGCACTTCGAGTAGCTTTTCGTTGGGCGCTCGAGGCCGTATTCCTTGGCTGCCAGGACGTCAGTCCATCTGTCGTTGATTAGATCTTGATTAGCTTGAAGCTGCTGCTGCTGCTTTTTCAGGCTCCTTGCAGTGGCAATTAGCCGGCACTTAAAGCGTTCCTGTTCGTCGGGCTCCTCAGGCACGATAAAATCTTCGTCACCGAGGCTCACCTCGTCCTCGGAGAGCGGAAGGTAGTTGCTATCCTCCGAGTCTGCATTCATGGCATGTTCATCAGGGCTAACTCACCCATCCTCCCATTCGTCCCATTCGGAGGTTGGCTCAATGGGGTCTTCATTGTCTTTGGCGCCGTCCGAAGTGTTGTCCTCTCCTGTGACGGTTTTGCTGTTTTTACTATGGCGTGGCCTAGAGCAGCGCCGCTGACGTCGGCGATTTGGCTGTATCTTAGGAGGTTTATCCTCGACTGGATTTTCATTATCGCTATTGTTTTCTTTGGGTGTATCCACCATGTATATGTCGTACGAGGAGGTGGCTGTCCAATGCCCTGTAGGCGGCGGTTCCTGCTCCTCTCCGGCATCGTCGTCCATACCGTCGATGTCTTCGGAGTCGTAATCAAGCATGTAGGTTAAGTCGCCGATAGTGGCTATAAAGTGGGTGGTGGGTGGGGAATGAAGTTCTTCGTCGCCCGCTTCCCATTCGAGCCGGACATAGTTCGGCCGAGAGCCCCCCGACAAAGAGAGGGATTTCAATGAGTTTAACACGTCACCTAGAGGTGAGTGCTAGAAGATGTCCATGGAGCTGAACTCCAAGATCGGCGCCCAATCAGGTTCAATGGACGCGGATGCACGCGGTCTAGAACCTATGGTCGGAGACAAATCCTAGGTTCCGGTGACACAATCCCAGCTCGATGTTGGGTCTGTGTGCGGCTCGAACGCCGCCGAGTCTGCAGCTTCCGTGGCGGGGTTGAGCTTCCCATCCTCGGACGACGCAGTCCGCTCTGGATCTAGGGCCAGAGCGGTTACGAGCGCTATCTCCTGAGTGCGGCCAGATGACAGATTCAGGTCATGTTCATCGTGGTGGCAGGGGACAACCGTTATGGGCTCAAATCCGTCGAGATCAAGTCTCCACGGATATCGGCCACAAAATTCAGACTTCCAAATCTGACCTAATGGCCAGGGGTGTAGCTATTGATCTGCTCTAAATGGCCAAGCGAGTTGGCCCGCAGTGCGAAGCCGCCGAATACGAAGATCTGTCCGGGGAGGAAGACCTCCCCCTGGACTGTGTTGTTGTAGATGATTGATGGAGCCATCAAGCCTTCTGGTGATGACGCGGCGGAACTCTCAATGAAAGCACCAATGTCGGTGTCAAAACCGGCGGATCTCGGGTAGGGGGTCCCGAACTATGCGTCTAAGGCTAATGGTAATAGGAGGCAGGGGATACAATGTTTACCCAGGTTCAGGCCCTCTCTATGGAGGCAATACCCTACTGAAAGTGCAACTATCCCTGGGTGGTTTTGGTAATTCCTAACAACATATATCTCATTCAGCTAATGCTACTTCAAGATAAATATTTTAGGAAAGCTCAATGATTGGCATGGCATGGATGAGAAAATTGGATCCCTCAAAATGCTAAGGACAAAAGGAATGGCTCAAGCTCAAAGCTCAAGACTCTACATTTTCTATTTTAGTGATCCAAGATCACATTGAGTCTATAGGAAAAGCCATACTATCAAGAGGGGATGAGGTGTTGCTTAATGAGGCTCTTGCTCAAAACGCTTAGTGATATGCTCCAAAGCCCTCAGCTACTTTCTCACATCCACATATGACCCAAACAAAAAGTCCAACTCGGCCCCACCGATTCTTTCTATTCGGCGCCACCGAGTTCAGATGTCATAGCCACAGCCACAAACCCTAGTCAAATCGGTCTCACTGATAGGGATCTCGGTCTCACCGAGATGGGATTGTAATCTCTCTGTTTCCCTTCGTAATGTTTCGGTCCAACCGAGATGAGTGATCGGTCCCATCGAGATTGCAATGCAAACTCTCTGTTTCCCTTTCGTAATGTTTCGGTCCCACCGAGATGAGCGAACCGGTCCCACCAAGTTTGCCTGACCAACTCTCTGGTTAGCTTATTACCAAAATTGGTCCCACCAAGTTTGATTAATTGGTCTCACTGAGATTACGTTATGCCCTAACCCTAACCATATCGGTCCCACCGAGTTGCATGTCGGTCCCACCAAAAATCCTAACGGTCACATTATTTGCTAAATCGGTCCGACCAAGTTTGATGATCCGGTCCCACCGAGATTGGTAAGTTGTGTGTAACGGTTAGATTTTGTGTGGAGGCTATATATACCCCTCCACCCACTCTTCATTCGTGGAGAGAGCCATCAGAACGTGCCTACACTTCCAACATTCATTTTCTGAGAAATAACCACCTACTCATGTGTTGAGACCAAGATATTCCATTCCTACCATATGAATCTTGATCTCTAGCGTTCCCCAAGTTGCTTTCCACTCAGATCTTCTTTCCACCAAATCCAAATCCCGTGAGAGAGAGTTGAGTGTTGGGGAGACTATCATTTGAAGCACAAGAGCAAGGAGTTCATCATCAACACACCATTTGTTACTTCTTGGAGAGTGGTGTCTCCTAGATTGGCTAAGTGTCACTTGGGAGCCTCTGACAAGATTGTGGAGTTGAACCAAGGAGTTTGTAAGGGCAAGGAGATCGCCTACTTCGTGAAGATCTACCCTAGTGAGGCAAGTCCTTTGTGGGAGACGAGCATGGTGGGATAGACAAGGTTGCTTCTTCATGGACTCTTCCTGGGTGGAGCCCTCCGTGGACTCGCGCAGCCGTTACCCTTCGTGGGTTGAAGTCTCCATCAAAGTGGATGTACGATAGCACCACCTACCGGAACCACGACAAAAACGTCCGTGTCTCCAATTGTGTTTGCCTTCTCAAACTCCTCCCCTTTACCTTCATATGCAATTGTTTTACATTCCGGTGCTATACTCTTAGAATTGCATGTGTAGGTTGATTGCTTGACTTGTGCTAAGTTGCTAAAATCTGCCAAAACTGAAATTGGGAAAAGGCTAGGTTTTTATTTGGTCAAGTAGTCTAATCACCCCCCTTCTAGACATACTTTCGATCCTACAAGTGGTATCAGAGCTTTGGTCTCCATTTGCTTTGATTTCCATAGCTTTTGGTGGTCATAGCCTTGGTTTCACAACCTAGGCTAGTATGGCGTCTAGCGAGGGAAATTACCACCATAGAAGTCCTTACTTTGATGGTACTAATTTTGCTAGTTGGAAGCATAAGATGAAAATGCATATTCTTGGACATAACCCCGCCATTTGGGCTACTGTGTGTATTGGCTTGCAAGGTGAATTCTTTGATGGGAGAGAACCGAACCGTGAAGCTACCGTGGAAGAGTTGAAGATGCTGCAATACAATGCTCAAGCTTGTGATATCCTCTTCAACGGATTGTGCCCCGAAGAATTCAACAAAATCAGCCGTCTTGAGAATGCAAAGGAAATTTGGGATACATTGATTGATATGCAGGAAGGTACCGACTCCGTCAAGGAATCCAAGTTGGATGTGCTTCAAAGTCAGCTTGACAAGTTCAAAATGAAGGATGGTGAAGGTGTCGCTGAAATGTACTCTAGGCTTGCTCTTATCACAAATGAGATTGCCGGCTTAGGAAGTGAAGAGATGACCGACAAATTCATCATCAAGAAGATCCTAAGAGCCTTGGATGGAAAATATGATACCGTGTGCACATTGATCCAAATGATGCCAAATTACAAAGATCTCAAGCCAACAGAAGTCATTGGAAGAATTGTTGCTCATGAGATGTCACTCAAGGATAAGGAGGAGCTCCACAACAAGTCAAGTGGTGCTTACAAAGCCTCATGTGAAGCTCCCACATCATCAAGTGAGAAACAAACCTTCAATGAAGAATTGAGCCTAATGGTGAAGAACTTCAACAAGTTCTACAAGAGTAGAAGCAAGGAAAGAAGTTCCAAGTCAAGGTCCTACAATGGCAAAAGATCTTCTAGTCATGAGCGTAGTTGCTACAATTGTGGAAGACCCAGACACTATTCCAATGCGTGTACGACACCCTACAAAAGAAGAGAAGATTCTCCAAAAAGAAGAAGTAGAAGAGAAGAATCGCCATCAAGAGAAAGAAGGAGTAGAGATGATCATTATGAACGAAGAACATCCCGGAGAAGCAAGGATTTGGAAAGGAAGGACAAGTCATCAAGGAGCTACACAAAACGAAGGCATCAAGCTCATGTTGGTGAATGGGTATCCGACTTTGACTCCGACAATCACTCCGAGAGAAGCTACCACTCTGACTCCGAATATACTCAAGATGAAGGTATTGCCGGTCTAGCACTTGTGTCTACCAACTCCTATGACATATTTGATTCACCAAATGGAGGACTTGTAAGATGCTTCATGGCTAAAGGCCCAAAGGTATCACACCCCGAGTATGTTGATTTCAATAGTGATGAAGATGACTTGTTAGGTGATGATGATTTACTTGTTGACAACTCTAGTGATGAATACTATGATGAAACGTCAATTAATCATGCTAATCAAGATAAAACGAATGACAATGATAAGGAGAAGATTGAGCTCTTAACTAAAGAACCAAACACTCTTAAGTTAGTTCATGAAACCATCTTAGGAGATCATCGAGAACTTTTAAGGACTCATGAGAAGTTACGCTTTGAAAAGCTCAATCTTGAGCAAGAGCATGAGTTCTTAAAAGTAATCAATGATGATCTTCGCAAGAAAAGTTCTTCTTACATTGCCAAGCGTTTACTCTTATCTACTTACATGCCTCAAGTCAATTCTAGTAACAAGAACAAGAAATATTCTTCCTCTAGTAGTAACAATAATCATGCTAAATCCAATGTTGTTGCTTCTAGTAGTTCTCTTGATTCCACTAATGATTCTCTTAGCCAAGTTACACTTGAGCAAGAAAATAGCATTTTGAAGGGAATTATAGAGAAAAGTGTTTACAAGAGCCTTGCCGGGAGTAAGCAATTCGAGGAAATTGTACGCAAGCAAGGAAGGCACCGAAAGAACCAAGGTGTTGGTTTTGAACAAAAGTTCAATGCCAATGGAGTTGAGTGGGAAGAAGATCAATACCCCAAGACGAAGTTTGTTCCTCAACAAGAGAAGTATGATCCTACTTCTTTCAAAGGGACACAAGCTCAAGATGATCTTCCACCACAAGACCACAAGCAAAAAGGCAAGGACAAGCTTCAAGAGGAGATAGATGCATTTGAAGAAGCTCCTAAGGCCTTAGTCAAGCGGGTTCCCAAGACTACATCAAGTTCTACTTCATCAAGTTCGACTACGACTCCAAGGATTCCCATCAAGATGATGTGGATCCCGAAGAAGAAGAACTAGAGAGTTCTTAAGGGTGACTCCGCCAACATAATTCACTCATATCATTTTGGCAAGAACAAGTGCAATCAATTTCCACATCCTACACTTGTTCAAGGAGTCACAAACCTTCTTGTTGGTAAGACAAGGGACAAGGTAACCTAATGCTTTCATGGACATCATCTTGTGTGTGCATCACTCTATGTCCATGGATATCCTTGTGTGTTCCTTGTGGGACTAACCCGTGTAGGTATTTAAAGTGCAACTCACTCCAAAGGATTGCTCCAAATGATCTACATCAACATTGAGCATCCACATCTTCAACACCTACATGAAGTCATCATCAACAAAACCTAAGGTTAGTTCATCCCTCTTAGGGGGGATCTCACATCTAGGGGGAGCTTTACTCTAAGAATTGAGCTAAAGCAACTCTAATGGTGTGAACACAACAATGCTTTATGTAAAAGTGGTAACCCTACTTGTGCTTAAACGATGAGTCTGACCTATGATCAAATGTTCTCATTTGACTCCTAAGTCAATATACTCATATATAGATGACCTAGTCATCGCCAATTGCTTGATAGATGCTAGAATTTTTTGTGCATGCTTTCTCACATATTTCATTTGCCATTTTATTGTGTGAGCATGTTGGTTGCATATTTTACTCATTCGAGGACATCCACTTGTAGTTTTGATTGTTTGGTCTCTTTTTATTTTGCCAAGTGGATGGACAAGAATGCCTAAGAACCTTCTCTAGATATCTATGCTTTTCTTGTCTCAAACTCTATTCATGCTATATCACAAAGTTTGATCAAGTCAGATTCGAACCACTCTGTGTGAGGAGCACTCGGAGTCCCCGATTCATCATAGACTTAAACTTCCAAAACCTCTTTGTGCGTTTCGGTCTGACCGATTCAACCTTTTCGGTCATACCGAGATCATTAAGTTGATCTAGGGTTTCAATCACAGTGCAACTGATTTGAACTTTTCGGTCACACTGAGTTGCAGTAACTGCTTGCAATAATGCATCTCGGTGCCACCGAGTTGTTCCACTCGGTCACACCGACAGGGTCAGGCTATATATACCCCCGGGCCAAAATTTGGATTTTTTTTCTGAAACCCTTCGCCCGCGCACAGCCTTCTCTACCTCTTCGGGTCTCCGGATCGTCCTCCTCGGTGCCAGCGACCTCCCGCCGCTGGTCTCCACTGCCGTCAACGGGATTCTGCTCCGCCGTTGTCACCGTAGCAAATCCATCGCCGCAGTAGGGTATGGATTTGGACTTTGTGCTATTCTTAACTCCGATTCCTAGCACATTGCATTGCCATGAATCTTGCCACGTTTGAAATCTTCCTATCCAGCAAAACTACTCCGTAGATTAGTCTTGGATTGAAAATTTAGGGTTAGGTTTCCGCCGAATTCATCTCCGACCGATCGAGTTGTAGAAATCGGTCTCACTGATTTGGCTCAGGCCATTGCACATGTGATTCTCGGTCTGACCAAGAATTGCAAATTGGTGTGACCGAGATCAATTCTTTGTGAAACCCTAGCAGTCTTGGTGCCACCAAACTGTGACTCGGTCTAACCGAGTTCACTAGTTTAGGTTCCAAAAGCTGCTTTGGTATCACCAAGCTTACAAATCGGTAGCTCCGGAATGCTTTCTGTGGAAAACTAAAACTAAGTTTTTGACTCAATTCTTTTGCAAAAACGTATGTGCTTTGTGATGCTCATCCACTCTACCTCATCTACTCTATTCACAGGGTCTGTTGTCAGAGTTTGCATCATGTCAGATCAGAGTGACAGTCAGAACAAGTCCAAGGAGCAAGTTCATATGAGTGAGGACACTAGTCCCTCCAGCAGTTATGATGAGGGTAGCAGGAGCACACCCAGCAATTTGCCCAAGGTAGCAACCAGGGCAAGGAAGAAGAAAACCTCAGATTCTAAAGATGAGGACTATGTGGCTGTTGAGGATGGGGCCACTTCCAAGAAGAAGGTGCTGAAGAAGGAATATGGCACAGCTGCATCCACTAAGCCAGGAATGCAAAAGAAGGCACCTGCCGGGAGAATTCCCACTTCCAAACCTAGGAAGGTTGCCACTGGTGACACCATGAAGTTCACCATTGAGTCTGATGATGAAGCTGCTGGCCAAGATAAGAAGAAGAAGAAGAGAGTCAGAACTACTACTGCTAAAGTACTTGGCAAGCCCTCTATGAGGAGAGACTCTGAAGAAGAAGAGGAAGAGGTTGCTGCACCAGCACCTAAAGTTCAGAAGCTGATGGGAGATGCTATAAGATCAGGGGCTGCTCCATCTAAGCCCAAAGATGCTCCCAAGGCTGCTGCTGCTAAGCTCAAGTCTGCACCTAAGAGGAACACTAGGAGTATTCTAGCTAAAGATAAGAACAAGGCCCCAGTGCCTGAAGCTGCCGAAGAAGATGAAGATTCACTTGTCTTGAGAAAGTTGAAGCCCAAGATTCCTGATCATAATGATGCTCATCCAGTTGCAGAAGATATGAAGCTTAGGAAGGATGCATGTTTGAGACTGTGGAGACAGACTGATCCCTATGCTGTCAGAAGAAGAACTGCAGTGGACTACAGGTTCCACACCAAGGAACAACAAGATTTCTATGATAGAGTGTTGCTTGACAAGAAGCCCATAGTATGTGACATGAGATGGGTTGACTGGGAGTACATCAGGAAAACTGAAGAGCACTATCCAGGAGTGTATGACAGCTTCAATGCTTGTGGAGTAGATGACTTTGTTGGCCAGAAGCTCACCAAGTGGAATGATGAGCTCATTATGTAGTTTTACTCCACAACTCATTTCTACCCAGATGGGAAGATAGTCTGGATGTCAGAGGGTCCTAGGTACCAATCAACAGTTGAAGAATGGTCTGAGTTGATAAATGCTCCAAAAGAGAATGAGGATGACTTGGATGTCTATGCCAAGAAGAAGAAAAACCACAAATCTATGGCTCACATGTACAAAGAGATCCCCGATGCTGCACTAGAGACACATAAGTTTGGATCTGTACATTACCTATTGTCAGGGTTGCCTACTATCAACTGGATCTTAAGGCACACTTTGCTGCCCAAGTCAGGTGATCACAAGATGATCAGAGGCCATGCAATTAACTTGCTGCATATATTTAATGTGCCTCAGAAATTCAAAGTCATGAGCCTGATTGTGGAAACAATCAAAAGGACTGCTGCTGATCAGAAGAGGAGTTGTGGATATGCCCCACACATTCAGGAGCTCATAAACTCCAAGATGGGCACATGCACATATCTTTTGGACAAGGACCACCTGCCCATCTATCCTGATTTTGAGGACAACACCATTGTGATGGATGAGAATGAACCATCATCAGTGCAAGCACAAGAGAAGAAAGAGAAAGCAAGGGCTGAGAAAGCTGCTAAGATGCCAACTGCTGAAGAGGCATCTCAGATTTTCCTGAAGAGCAAGCAAGATCAACTTGGCTACTTGATTGCCTCCACCGTGAGGATTGAGAAGGGCTTGGCCACCCTGACTCAAAACCAGGAGAGCTTGGGGAGAATCATAGAGCAGAAGTTTTATGCTCTTGATGTCAAAGTTACTGAGATCCAAACTGCAGTTGAGCAACTTCAGGAGGATGTGGAGGAGAAGAAGGGCAAGTCTACTGCTGATGCTTTTGCTAGAGTGCCCAGAGGACAGAGATCTGCTGTAGTGCCTGTTCCAGACACCAGAGCTACATAATTTGCACCAGCTACAGCTTCAGTGCCTCCAGCTCCAGCACCTACACCACCAGCTCCAGCTACATCAATAGAAGCCTTCGTCCTTGGAGCCATCTCTACACCATCACATGAAGACCAAGCCTGAGAGTCGTTTAGCACTATGCATTTTTTGAACTTTTTGGTAACTTGTTGCCAAAGGGGGAGAAAATGTATAAATCATAGGCTTCGAGAGAGAGTGTTGCTTTTGATCTCTCTTGTCTTTCTGGTGGTTGAACTTCGTTATTTGTGTGTTTACTTGATACATTATGCCTTTTGTGAGTTTCTTGGATGATCATGTGTTTGATCATATGCTATGCTACATTAATGCTTGTCGGATGATATTATCACTTATATCCTCATATGATCATTCACTTTGCTTGGTGATGAGGGCATGTGTTTAATTATTATCATTTTGAGCGCTCCACCAAGACGTATGTGACATGGAAGAGTGACCCATGATCCTAACTCATTGTGCATTTGTAGTCCAAAGAAAATTTTAAATAATGCACAAATTTAGGGGGAGCTCTTACTTATCACATACTTCTCAAAGTGACAATGTTTTTCAATCTTATTATCATTTGTCGAAGCTTTGATCTATATGTTGTCATCAATTACCAAAAAGGGGGAGATTGAAAGTGCAACTATCCTTGGGTGGTTTTGGTAATTCCTAACAACATATATCTCATTGAGCTAATGCTACTTCAAGATAAATATTTCAGGAAAGCTCAATGATTGGCATGGCATGGATGAGAAAAGTGGATCCATCAAAATGCTAAGGACAAAAGGATTGGCTCAAGCTCAAAGCTCAAGACTCTACATTTTCTATTTTAGTGATCCATGATCACATTGAGTCTATAGGAAAAGTCAATACTATCAAGAGGGGATGAGGTGTTGCTTAATGAGGCTCTTGCTTATAATGCTTAGTGATATGATCCAAAGCCCTCAGCTACATTCTCACATCCACATATGACCCAAACCAAAATTCCAACTCAGCCCCACCGATTCTTTCTATCCGGCGCCACCGAGTTCAGATGTCATAGCCACTGCCACAAACCCTAGTCAAATAGGTCTCACAGATAGGGATCTAGGTCTCACCGAGATGGGATTGTAATCTCTTTGTTTCCCTTTGTAACGTTTCGGTCCAACCGAGATGAGCGGTCGGTCCCACCGAGATTGCAATGCAAACTCTCTGTTTCCCTTTCGTAACGTTTCAGTCCCACCGAGATGAGTGAGTCGGTCCCATCGAGTTTGCCCGACCAACTCTCTAGTTAGCTTATTACCAAAATCGGTCCCACCAAGTTTGAGTAATCGGTCTCGCCAAGATTACATTATGCCCTAACCCTAACCATATCGGTCCCACCGAGTTGCATGTCGGTCCCACCGAAAATCCTGACGGTCACATTATTTGCTAAATCGGCCCGACCGAGTTTGACAATTCGGTCCCACCGAGATTGGTAAGTTGTGTTTAATGGTTAGATTTTGTGTGGAGGCTATATATACCCCTCCACCCACTCTTCATTCATGGAGAGAGCCATCAGAACATGCCTACACTTTTAGCATTCATTTTCTAAGAAAGAACCACCTACTCATGTGTTGAGACCAAGACATTCCATTCCTACCATATGAATCTTGAACTCTAGCCTTCCCGAAGTTGCTTTCCACTCAAATCTTCTTTCCACCAAATCCAAATCCTGTGAGAGAGAGTTGAGTGTTGGGGAGATATCATTTGAAGCACAAGAGCAAGGAGTTCATCATCAACACACCATTTGTTACTTCTTGGAGAGTGGTGTCTCCTAGATTGGCTAGGTGTCACTTGGGAGCCTCCGACAAGATTGTGGAGTTGAACCAAGGAGTTTGAAAGGTCAAGGAGATCGCCTACTTCGTGAAGATCTACCCTAGTGAGGCAAGTCCTTCATGGGCGACGACCATGGTGGGATAGACAAGGTTGCTTCTTTGTGGACCCTTCGTGGGTGGAGCCCTCCGTGGACTCGGGCAGCCGTTACCCTTCGTGGGTTGAAGTCTCCATCAACGTGGATGTATGATAGCACCACCTATCGGAACCACGACAAAAACATCCGTGTCTCCAATTGCGTTTGCCTTCTCAAACTCCTCCCCTTTACCTTCATATGCAATTGTTTTACATTCCGCTGCTATAATCTTAGAATTGCACGTGTAGGTTGATTGCTTGACTTGTGCTAAGTTGCTAAAATCCGCCAAGAACTAAAATTGGGAAAAGGCTAGATTTTTATTTGGTCAAGTAGTCTAATCACCCCCCTCTAGACATACTTTTGATCCTACACCTACTTCCTTTTTGATTGATCTTGATGAATATGTGTATTACAAGAGTTGATCTACCACGAGATCGTAATGGCTAAACCCTAGAAGTCTAGCCTATGATTATGATTGTTGTCCTCTCTACGGACCAAACCCTCTAGTTTATATAGACACCGGAGGGGGCTAGGGTTACAGAAAGTCGGTTATAGAGAAAGGAATCTACATATCCGAATCACCAAGCTTGACATCCACGCAAAGGAGATCCCATCCGGACACGGGAAGAGGTCTTCTGTCTTGTATCTTCATAGCCCAATAGTCCGGCCCAAGTATATAGTCCGGCTGTCTGAGGACCCCTTAATCCAGGACTCCCTCACCTACCATATGCAGATATGGCCTCGG
Source organism: Triticum dicoccoides (assembly GCF_002162155.2). NCBI lineage: Eukaryota > Viridiplantae > Streptophyta > Magnoliopsida > Poales > Poaceae > Triticum > Triticum dicoccoides. The sequence goes on from NC_041389.1 coordinate 265,203,670, forward strand.
AACACTGAGACCGGAAGGTCGAACGTGAATCATATAGTAGATATGATCAACATAGAGATGTTCACCATTGAAAACTACTCCATCTCACGTGATGATCGGACATCGTTTAGTTGATATGGATCACGTGATCATTTAGATGACTAGAGGGATGTCTATCTAAGTGGGAGTTCTTAAGTAATATGATTAATTGAACTTTAATTTATCATGAACTTAGTCCTGATAGTATTCTGCAAATTATGTTGTAGATCAATAAATCGTGTTGTAGCTTCCCTGTATTTTTTAAAATCTTCCTAGATAAAACTAAGTTGAAAGATGATAGTAGAAATGTCAAGGATTGGGTCAGTGATCTGAGGTTTATCCTCGTTGTTGCACAGAAGAATTACGTCCTTGATGCACCATGATACGTCTCCATCGTATCTATAATTTTTGATTGTTCCATGCCAATATTCTACAACTTTAATATACTTTTGGCAACTTTTTATATTATTTTTGGGACTAACATATTGATCCAGTGCCGAGTGCCAGTTCCTGTTTGTTGCATGCTTTATGTTTCGCAGAAACCCAATATCAAACGGAGTCCAAACGAGATAAAAATGTACGGAGCTTATTTTTGGAATATTTATAATTTTTGGGAGGAAGAATCAACGCGAGATGGTGCCCGAGGTGGCCACAAGGCAGGGAGGCGCGCCTGCTCGTACTGGGCGTGCCCCTGACCCTCATGGGCCCCTCGTAAGGCATTGACGCCCTTCTTTGGCCGCAAGAAAGCTAATTTTTGGAAAAATATCTGGGCGAAGGTTTCAATCCAATCGGATTTCGGATCTCCGGATATAAAAGAAATGGTGCCAGGGCAGAATCCGGGAGTGCAGAAACAAAGAGAGACAGAGAGACAAATCCAATCTTGGAGGGGCTCTCGCCCCTCCCATGCCATGGGAGCCAAGGACCAGTGGGGGCTCTCTCCCCCTTGCTTCCGGTGGCGCCGAAACACCGCCGAGGGCCATCATCATCACCGCGATCTTCACCAACACCTCCGCCATCTTCACCAACATCTCCATCACCTTCTCCTATCAATATTCAGCGGTCCACTCTCCCGCAACCCGCTGTAGCCTCTACTTGAACATGGTGCTTTATGCTTCATATTATTATCCAATGATGTGTTGCCATCCTATGATGTCTAAGTAGATTTTCGTTGTCCTATCGGTGATTGATGAATTGCTATGATTGGTTTAATTTTCTTGTGGTTATGTTGCTATCCTATTGTGCCCTCCATTTTGCACAAGCGTGAGGGATCCCCACTATAGGGTGTTGCAATATGTTCATGATTCGCTTATAGTGGGTTGCTTGAGTGACAGAAGCATAAACCCGAGTAAGGGGGTTGTGGCGTATGGGATAAAGGTGACTTGATGCTTTAATGCTATGGTTTGGTTTTACCTTAATGATCTTTAGTAGTTGCGGATGCTTTCTAGAGTTCCAATCATAAGTGCATATGATCCAAGAAGAGAAAGTATGTTAGCTTATGCCTCTCCCACATAAAACTTGCTATCGGTCTAGTAAAGTAGTCAATTGCTTAGGGACAATTTCACAACTCCTACCACCAAATTTCCATATTCTCTATATTTACTTTATTGCCTCTTTATCTAAACAACCCCTACTTTTTATTTATGTGTTCTTTATTATCTTGCAAACCTATCCAACAACACCTACAAAGTACTTATAGTTTCATACTTGTTCTAGGTAAGGCGAACACTAAGCGTGCATAGAGTCGTATCAGTGGCAGATAGGACTTGAGAGAATATTTGTTCTACCTTTAGATCCTCGTTGGGTTCGACACTCTTACTTATCGAAAGAGGCTACAATTATCCGCTACACTTGTGGGTTATGAAGACCTTTTTCTGGCGGGGAGTCATAGCGTGGGGTGAATATTCTTGTGTGTGCTTGTTTGCTTTATCTCTAAGTAATTTTTATTTGCTATTCTTAATTGTTTTCTATCTTTAGTTATGGGTAGGAAACGCAAAATACCAAAAAAAATTAGTTGTACCTACTAAACCAATGGTTGAAGAACCATTCAAAATCTATCACACTCTTGAAGCTTTTTACTTGGATCATGTTCGATCCGTTTGTGCTCATGCTAAAACCCCCACTAGCTTAGTTGAGGGCAAATCTTTATATGAGCATGCTTGTTATGTGCGACACTGTATATCTGAAAAAGGGAAACTTTTACTGGATCAAATTCATTGTTTGCAATGCTATGCTTGGAATTTATGTGAAATATATGATTTTACCATTGGTTCTGAAAACCCTAAGAAACACCTTCCCTACCAATGTGAGTTTAGTGATAATGGAATCATATCTTCGTATGCTAAGGGTGTTTATAATTACTATGATGTTCAACAAATTGAAGAATTTGTTGCTTTTAAGGGTGCTTATGAAATTGCTTCTTTGATTGAAAAGTATGATGCTACTCTCTACAAATCTGAAAATTTTGCCATATTTAAATATTGCTATGATAATTATGCTTCTAATGCCTATGTTAAACCATATATTGAGGACTACTCTGCTGTCCAAGAAGAGAATAATATTCTGCAGGAGTCTATGGAAGAAGAAATTGATGAAACTGTGAGCTCATTGGATGAAAAAGATGATGAGGAGAGCGAAGAACAAAAGGAGGAAGAGCGGATTAGCTACCCATGCCCACCTTCTAATGAGAGTAACTCTTCAACTCATACAATGTTTAATTCCCCTTTGTGCTTACCGAAGGATGATTGCTATGATGATCGTTATGATCCCGTTGATTCTCTTGAAATATACCTTTTTGATGATGCTTGGTATGCTTGTGGCCAAGATGCCAATATGAATTATGCTTATGGAGATGAACTTGCTATAGTTCCTTATGTTAAACATGAAATTGTTGCTATTGCACCCACGCATGATAGTCCTATTATCTTTTTGAATTCTCCCGACTACACTATATCGGAGAAGTTTGTGCTTATTAAGGATTATATTGATGGGTTGCCTTTTACTACTACACATGATGATTTTGATAGATATAATATGCATGTGCTTTCTTCTCCTACTTGCAATTATTATGAGGGAGGAACTATATCTCCACCTCTCTATGTTTCCAATACGATGAAATTGCAAGAAACTGCTTATACTATGCATTGGCCTTTACTATGTGTGCATGAATTGTTCTTTTATAACATGCCGATGCATAGGAAGAGAGTTAGACTTCGTCCTTACATGATATATGTTACTTTGTGCTCACTACTAAATTAAGAATCATTGTTAATTAAAATTGGCTTTGATATACCTTGGGATCCGGGTGGATTCATTACTTGAGCACTATATGCCTAGCTTAATGGCTTTAAAGAAAGCGCTGGCAGGGAGACAACCCAGAAGTTTTAGAGAGTCATTTATTTCTGTTGAGTGCTTTCATATAGTCTAAAAACAAAAAAAATAAAAATAAAGAGGGGAACCCAAAACTTTTCAAAAAGGAAAGTGAAAGTGAGAGATACAAGCATTGTTGAAGTGGGAGAGCTCCTTGAACTTTGTTCATGCTCACGGAAACTTTGTGAATCTTAATTACAGAAAGTTTTAATCAAAAGTAATTATACCCTTGTACAATTCCATTGTATTATAAAAATAATGTGCCAAGGTTTGCCTTTAGGATGTTTACAATGCTTGTTAGTTTGTACGGTGCAGGACAGAAACTTTGGCTGTAGTGCGCGATTTTACATTTTTTACTGGAACGTCAAACGGTTCTGATTATTTTTGAAATGTATTTATGTACAAATTGTTTATTTTTCTTAATTTTGGTAGAATTGTTGGGGTACCAGAAGTATGGTGAATGTTCACATTGCTACATACTGTTCTGTTTTTGACAGATTCTGTTTTTGACGCATAGTTTGCTTGTTTTGATGAATCTATCAATTTATATCAGTGGATTAAGCCATGAAAAAGTTATATTACAGTAGACACAATGCGAAAACAAAATATGAATTGGTTTGAAACAGTACCTAGATTATTGATTTGCTTTATTATACTAACGGATCTTACCGAGTTTTCTGTTGAAGTTTTGTGTGGATGAAGTGTTTGATTGAGGAGGTCTCGATATGAGGAAAAGGAAGAGAGGCAAGAGCTCAAGCTTGGGGATTCCCAAGGCACCCCAAGTAAATATTCAAGGAGACTCAAGCGTCTAAGCTTGGTGATGCCTCAGAAGGCATCCCCTCTTTCTTCGACAGGTATCGGTATGTTTTCGGATTAGTTTCGTTCATGCAATATGTGCAAGTCTTGGAGCGTATTTTGCATTTAGTTTTCACTTTTCTTTTATGCACCATGCTGGTATGAGATAGTCCTTGGTTGATTTATAGAATGCTCATTGCACTTCACTTAAATCTTTTGAGTATGGCTTTATAGAATGCTTCACATGCTTCACTTATATCTTTTGAAGTTTGGATTGCCTGTTTCTCTTCACATAGAAAACCGTCATTTGTAGAGTGCTCTTTTGCTTCACTTATATTTGTTAGAGCATGGGCATATATTTTTTAGAAAGAATTACACTCTCTTGCTTCACTTATATCTATTTAGAGAGATGACAGGAATTGGTCATTCACATGGTTAGTCATAAAATCCTACATAAACTTGTGGATCACTGAATATGATATGTTTCATTCCTTGCAATAGTTTTGCGATATAGAGATGATAATATGTGGGAGGTACTAGGAGATGGTTGTGTTTAGTAAGGATATTGGTGTTATGGTTTGTGATTCCCGAAGCATGCACATATGGTCTACTAACTATGTAACCAAATTGGCATGCATTAAATTTTGATTGTTTATCTTTGCGTGAAGGTCGGGGGCGCGCGATGGTTAACTCCTACCAACCTCCCCCCCTGGAGTATGCGTGTAGTACTTTGTTTCAATGACTAATATATTTTTGCAATAAGTATGTGAGTTCTTTATGATTAATGTTGAGTCCATGGATTATACGCACTCTCACCCTTCCATCATTGCTAGCCTCTTCGGTATCGTGCATTGCCCTTTATCACCTCGAGAGTTGGTGCAAACTTCGCTGGTACATCCAAACCCCATGATATGATACACTCTATCACACATAAGCCTCCTTATATCTTCCTCAAAACATCCACCATACCTTCCTATCATGGCATTTCCATAGCCATTCCGAGATATATTGCCATGCAACTTCCATCATCATCATATACATGACTTGAGCATTCATTGTCATATTGCTTTGCATGATCGTAAGATAGCTAGCATGATTTTTTCATGGCTTGTCCATTTTTTGATGTCATTGCTACGCTAGATCATTGCACATCCCGGTACACCGCCGGAGGCATTCATATAGAGTCATATCTTTGTTCTAGTATCGAGTTGTAATATTGGGTTGTAAGTAAATAAAAGTGTGATGATCATCATTATAGAGCATTGTCCCATAAAAAAAGAGAGGCCAAAGAAGCCTAAATAAAAAAGGGGGCCAAAGAAGCCCGCAAAAAAAGAAAAAAAAAGAAGAAAAAGGAAAAAAGGAAAAAAGGGGCAATGTTACTATCCTTTCACCACACTTGTGCTTCAGAGTAGCACCATGTTCTTCATATAGAGAGTCTCCTATATTGTCACTTTCATATACTAGTGGGAATTTTAATTATAGAACTTGGCTTGTATATTCTGACAATGGGCTTCCTCAAATGCCCTAGGTCTTCATGAGCAAGCAAGTTGGATGCACACCCACTTAGTTTCATTTTGAGCTTTCATACACTTATAGCTCTTAGTGCATCCGTTGCATGGCAATCCCGACTCCTCGCATTGACATCAATTGATGGGCATCTCCATAGCCCGTTGATTAGCCGCGTCGATGTGAGACTTTCTCCCTTTTTGTCTTCTCCACATAACCTCCACCATCATATTCTATTCCACCCATAGTGCTATATCCATGGCTCACGCTCATGTATTGCGTGAGAGTTGAAAAAGTTTAAGAATACTAAAGTATGAAACAATTGCTTGGCTGACACCGGGATAGGCATGAGGGGTACCTTGTGTTAAGGAAAGGGAGCATACAAGACTATATGATTTTGTAGGGATAACGTTCTGGAAGCATTGATATTTTGAAAGACATGATTGTTTGTTGGGATGCCCTAAGTATTATTATTTTTATGTCAAATGATAGACTATTGCTTTGAATCACTCGTGTCTTAATATTCATGCCATGATTAGATATATGATCAAGATTATGCTAGGTAGCATTCCACATCAAAAATTATCTTTTTTATCATTTACCTACTCGAGGACGAGCAGGAATTAAGATTGGGGATGCTGATACGTCACCGTCGTATCTATAATTTTTGATTGTTCCATGCCAATATTCTACAACTTTAATATACTTTTGGCAACTTTTTATATTATTTTTTGGACTAACATATTGATGTAGTGCCCAGTGCTAGTTCCTGTTTGTTGCATGTTTTATGTTTCGCAGAAACCCAATATCAAACGGAGTAAAAACGGGATAAAAACGGACGGAGCTTATTTTTGGAATATTTATGATTTTTGGGAGGAAGAATCAATGCGAGACGGTTCCCGAGGTGGCCACGAGGCAGGGGCACGCCTGCCCATACTGGGCGCGCCCCTGACCCTCGTGAGCCCCTCGTAAGGCAGTTGACGCCCTTCTTTGGCTGCAAGAAAGCTAATTTTTGGAAAAATATCTGGGCAAAGGTTTCAATCCAATCGGAGTTACGGATCTCCGGATATAAAAGAAACGGTGCCAGGGCAGAATCCGGGAGCACAGAAACAGAGAGAGACAGAGAGACATATCCAATCTCGGAGGGGCTCTCGCCCCTCCCACGCCATGGGAGCCAAGGACCAGAGGGGAAAGCCTTCTCCCATCTAGGGAGAAGGTCAAGGAAGAAGAAGAAGAAGGTGGGCTCTCTCCCCCTTGCTTCCGGTGGCGCTGGAATGCCGCCGGGGGCTATCATCATCATCGCGATCTTCACCAACACCTCCGCCATCTTCACCAACATCTCCATCACCTTATCCCATCTATATTCAGCAGTCCACTCTCCCGCAACCCGCTGTACCCTCTACTTGAACATGGTGCTTTATGATTCATATTATTATCCAATGATGTGTTGCCATCCTATGATGTCTGAGTAGATTTTCGTTGACCTATCGGTGATTGATGAATTGCTATGATTGGTTTAATTTGCTTGTGGTTATGTTGCTGTCCTATTGTGCCCTCCGTGTCGCGAAAGCGTGAGGGATCCCCGCTGTAGGGTGTTGCAATATGTTCATGATTCTCTTATAGTGGGTTGCTTGAGTGACAGAAGCATAAACCCGAGTAAGGGGGTTGTGGCGTATGGGATAAAGGGGGCTTGATGCTTTAATGCTATGGTTGGGTTTTACCTTAATGATTTTTAGTAGTTGCGAATGCTTGCTAGAGTTCCAATCATAAGTGCATATGATCCAAGAAGAGAAAGTATGTTAGCTTATGCCTCTCCCACATAAAACTTGCTATCGGTCTAGTAAAGTAGTCAATTGCTTAGGGACAATTTCACAACTCTTACCACCACTTTTCCACATTCGCTATATTTACTTTATTGCTTCTTTATCTAAACAGCCCCTAGTTTTTATTTACGTGTTCTTTATTATCTTGCAAACCTATCCAATAACACCTACAAAGTGCTTCTAGTTTCATACTTGTTCTAGGTAAGGCGAACACTAAGCGTGCGTAGAGTCGTATCAGTGGCAGATAGGACTTGAGAGAATATTTGTTCTACCTTTAGCTCCTCATTGGGTTCGACACTCTTACTTATCGAAAGAGGCTACAATTATCCCCTACACTTGTGGGTTATCACACCACTAGGTGACAGACCTATTGTAGGAGCAGATGCAGATGTTATGAACGTTTGGCTAACTCAATATGATGACTACTTTATAGTTTAGTGCACCATGCTTTAAGGCTTAGAACCGGGACTTCAAAAACGTTTTGAACACCACAGAGAATATGAGATGTTCCAAAGAGCTGAAATTGGTATTTCAGACTCATGCCCGTGTCGAGAGGTATGAGACCTCTGACAAGTACTTCGCCTAAAAGATGGAGGAGAATTGCTCAGCTAGTGAGCATGTGCTCAGAATGTCTGGGTACTACAATTGCTTGAATCAAGTGGGAGTTCATCTTCCAGATAAGATAAGTGATTGAAAGAGTTCTCTAGTCACCATCACCAAGTTACTGGAACTTCGTGATGAACTATAGTATGCAAGGGATGACGAAAACGACTCCTGAGCTCGTCGTGATGCTGAAATCAACGAAGGTAGAAATCAAGAAAGAGCATCAAGTGTTGATGATTGACAAGATCACTAGTTTCAAGAAAAGGGCAAAGGGAAAAAATGGGAACTTCAAGTATAATGACAAGAAAATTGTCACTCCCGGGAAGAAGCCCAAAGCTAGACCCAAGCCTGAAACTGAGTGCTTCTACTGCAAAGGAAATGGTCACTAGAAGCGGAACTGCCCCAAACATTTGGTGGATAAGAAAGATGGGAAAGTGAACAAAGGTATATTTGATATACAGGTTATTTTGATGTGTACCTTACTAGTGTTCATAGTAACCCCTAGGTATTTGATACTTGTTCGGTTGCTAAGATTAGTAACTCGAAATAGGAGTTACAGAATAAACAGAGACTAGTTGAGCGTGAAGTGATGATGTGTGTTGGAAGTGATTCCAAGATTGATATGATCATCATCGCACACTCCTTATACTTTTGGGATTGGTGTTGAACGTAAATAAATGTTATTTGGTGTATGCGTTGAGCATGAATATGACTAGATCATGTTTATTGCAATAGGGTTATTCATTTAAGACAAAGGATAATTGTTATTGCGTTTACATGAATAAAACCTTCTATGGTCATACACCCAATGCTGATGGTTTATTGAATCTCGATCGTAATAATACACATATTCATAATATTGATGCCAAAATATGCAAAGTTGATAATGATAGTACAACTTATTTGTGGCACTGCTGTTTGGGTCATATCGGTGTAAAGCGCATGAAGAAACTCCATAAAGATGGACTTATGGAATCCCTTGATTATGAATCATTTGATACTTGCGAACCATGCCTTATGGGAAAGATGACTAAAACTCCATTCTCCGGAACAATGGAACAAGCTAATGACTTATTGAAAATAATACATACCGATGTATGCAGTCTGATGAATGTTGAGGCTCGTGGCGGGCATCGTTATTTTCTGACCTTCACAGATGATTTGAGAAGATATGGGTATATCTACTTAATGAAACACAAGTCTAAAACATTTGAAAAGTTCAAAGAATTTCAGAGTGAAGTGGAGAATCATCATAACAAGAAAATAAAGTTTCTACGATCTAATCGTGGAGGAGAATATTTGAGTTACGAGTTTCGCCTTCATTTAAAACAATGTGGAATAGTTTCATAACTCACACCACCTAGAACACCACAACGTAATGGTGTGTCCGAACGTCGTAACCGCACTTTATTGGATATGATGCGATCTATGATGTCTCTTACCGATTTACCACTATCGTTTTGGGGTTATGCATTAGAGACAGCTGCATTCACTTTAAACAGGGCAACATCAAAGTCCGTTGAGATGACACCATATGAACTAGGGTTTGGCAACAAACCTAAGCTGTCGTTTCTTAATGTTTGGGGATGTGATGCTTATGTCAAAAGGCTTCAGCCCGATAAGCTCGAACCCAAATTGGAGAAATGTGTCTTCATAGGATACCCTAAGGAAACAATTAGGTACACCTTCTACCACAAGTCTGAAGGCAAGATTTTTGTTGCTAAGAACGGAACCTTTCTAGAAAGGAGTTTCTCTCGAAAGAAGTGAGTGGGAGGAAAGTAGAACTTGATGAGTTAATTGTACCTTCTCCAAATTGGAAAGTAGTTCATCACAGAAATCAGTTCTAGTGATTCCTACACCAATTAGTGAAGAAGCTAATGATGATGATCATGAAACTTCAAATCAAGTTACTACCGAACCTCGTAGGTCAACCAGAGTACGGTCTGCACCAGAGTGGTATGGTAATCCTATTCTGGAAGTCATGTTACTAGACCATGATGATCCTACGAACTATCAGGAAGCGTTGATGAGCCCAGATTCCGCGAAATGGCTTGAGGCCATGAAATCTAAGATGGGATCCATGTATGAGAACAAAGTCTGGATTTTGGTGGACTTGCCCGATGATTGGCAAGCCATAGAAAATAAATGGATCTTCAATAGGAAGACGGACGCTGATGGTAGTGTTACTATCTATAAAGCTCGACTAGTCGCAAAAGGGTTTCGACAAGTTCAAGGTGTTGCCTACAATGAGATTTTCTCAACCGTAGTGATGCTGAAGTCTGTCCAAATCATGTTAGCAATTGCCATATTTTATGAAATCTGGTAAATGGATGTCAAAACTGCACTCCTTAAATGGATATATCTAGTGAGAGTTGTATATTATGCAACAAGAAGGTTTTGTCAATCCTAAAGGTGCTAACAAAGTGTGCAAGCTCCAGCGATCCATGTGTGGACTGGTGCAAGCATCTCAGAGTTGGAATATACGCTTTGATAATGTGATCAAATCATATGGTTTTATACAGACTTTTGGAGAAGCCTGTATTTACAAGAAAGTGAGTGGGAGCACTACAGCCTTTCTGATAAGTATATGTGAATGACATATTGTTGATCGGAAATGATGTAGAATTTTCTGGAAAACATAAAGGAGAGTTTGAAAGGAGATTTTCAAAGAAAGACCACGGTGAAGCTGCTTACATATTGGGCATCAAGATCTATAGAGATAGATCAAGACGCTTGATAAGATTTTTCAATGAGTACATACCTTGACAAGTTTTTGAGAAGAGTTCAAAAAGGATCAGTCAAAGAAGGAGTTCTTGTCTGTATTACAAGGTGTAAAGTTTAGTAAGACTCAAAGCCCGACCACGACAGAAGATAGAAAGAAAATGAAAGTCATTCCCTATGCCTCAGTCATAGGTTCTATAAAGTATGCTATGATGTGTACCAGACCTATTGTATACCTTATCATGAGTTGGGCAAGGGGGTACGATAGTGAACCAGGAGTGAATCATTGGACAGCGGTCAAAGTTATCCTTAGTTACCTAAGAGGACTAAGGAAATATTTCTCGGTTATGGAAGTGATAAAGAGTTCATCGTAAAGAGTTACGTTGGTGCAAGCTTTTACACTGATCCAGATGACTCTGAGTCTCAATCTGGATACATATTGAAAGTGGGAGCAATTAGCTAGAGTAGCTCCATGCAGAGCATTGTAGACATAGAATATTTGCAAAATACATACGACTCTGAATGTGACAGACCCTTTGACTAAACTTCTCTCACGAGCAAAACATGATCACACCTTAGTACTCTTTGGGTGTTAATCACATAGAGATGTGAACTAGATTATTGACTCTAGTAAATCCTTTGGGTGTTGGTCACATGGCGATGTAAACTATGGGTGTTAATCACATACAGATGTGAACTATTGGTGTTAAATCACATGATGATGTGAACTAGATTATTCTCTAGTGCAAGTGGGAGACTGAAGGAAATATGCCCTAGAGGCAATAATAAAGTTGCTATTTATATTTCCTTATATCATGATAAATGTTTATTATTCATGCTAGAATTGTATTAACCGGAAACTTAGTACATGTGTGAATACATAGACAAAACAAAGTGTCCCTTGTATGCCTCTACTTAACTAGCTGGTTAATCAAAGATGGTTATGTTTCCTGACAATAGACATGCGTTAGCTTAGCATAATGATCGTTTAAGTTTTATTGCTATTGCTTTCTTCATGACTGATACATGTTCCTCTGACTATGAGATTATGCAACTCCCGAATACCAGAGGAACACCTTGTGTGCTATCAAACTTCACAACATAACCGGGTGATTATAAAGATGCTCTATAGGTGTCTCCAAAGGTGTTTGTTGGGTTGGCATAGATTGAGATTAGGATTTGTCATTCCGTGTATTGGAGAGGTATCTCTGGGCCCTCTCGGTAATGCTCATCACTATAAGCCTTGCAAGCAATGTGACTAATGAGTTAGTTGCGGGATGAAGCATTACAAAACGAGTAAAGAGACTTGCCGGTATCGAGATTGAACTAGGGGTGAAGATACCGACGATCGAATCTCAGACAAGTAACATACCAATGACAAAGGGAAGAACATATGTTGTTGTGCGGTCTGACTGACAAAGATCTTCGTAGAATATGTAGGAGCCAATACGAGCATCCAGGTTCCACTATTGGTTATTGATCAGAGATGTGTCTCGATCATGCCTACATAGTTCTCGAACCCGTAGGGTCCGCACGTTTAACGTTCGATGATGATTTGTATTATGAGTTATGTGTTTTGGTGACCAAAGTTTGTTCAGAGTTGCGAATGAGATCACAGACTTGACGAGGAGCCTCGAAATGGTCGAGAGGTAAAGATTGATATATTGGAAGGTGGTATTCGGACATCGGAAGGGTTCCAGAGTGTATCGGGTACAAACCGAAGTACGAGAGGGGTTAACGGAACCTCCCGGTGGAAGATATGCGCCATATGGGCCATAGGAGGGAGGCTATGTCGGCGCTCTGGGAACGGGGATCCCCAGACTTGCCTGCCTGCGGCCCGTGGTGTGGCTCCACCAGTGGTCCAGTACGGCTCGTCTTCATCAACCCAACACTCAAGACCCTCGCGAGGGGCCAAGCCTCGCGGGGCGGACGACGCAAGGCCTCCTCAGGGGCGGCCTCACCAGGCAGGCTCGCGAGGGAGGCGGAGAGATCAAGGCAAGGTGTACCTCGCGAGGTTCCCATGACGCAAGCCATGACGATCAAGGCCAGGCGGGCGCCAGCGCGCAGTGTCCTCGTTTTCCCTTTGGTGCTAAGGGGGCAAGCGCAGGCGCGGGGTACCGAGGCATCAAGCAAAGGTTTCCATATCGGTGCAACAAGACCAAGGCCTGCAGGACGGCAGGACAGAGGTCATCGTGGAGCCCAAGACGGCGTCACCATCAGCGCCTTTGACAGGCGAAGACCACCTTTAGTCAGGATAGCTTGTACTAGCTATCCCCTTTCAAAATGGCCATTGTTGGATCCCTTCCCGCTCTATATTTGGGAAGAGGACTAGGGCCTCTATAAATAGGGCTAGCCACCACAGTAGAAGGCAACAGATTCAGATCACCCTCACCCGGACAAGTTGGCCAAGCACAAGAACACCTCTCCTCGCAAGGCTGTTCTTCCCTTGTACTGTTCATCATCAGCCCAAGAGGCAATCCACCACACCACACACAGGAGTAGGGTATTACACCACAACGGTGGCCCGAACCTGTATAAATCTTGTGTCTCTTGTGTTGTTCATCAAGCTAGCTTAGAGATCGTGGCGAGGCTGAGGGCATGTTTTAGTAGGGAGAAATCTTCGTGCGCACCCAAGTGTTTGAACCTTAAGGGTTTTGCCGGAACCCGATATCCGACATTTGGCGTGTAAGGTAGGGGTGCACCGGAGCTCTTCCTTTCGTCGACCCGCTCTCCACCAACACCGCGCTTCGTCTTCATGGCGGACATCGCGCTTCCGGCTCCGACGGCCGGCACCAGCGCTAGGGCCAGGGGGCTCCGAGCCTTGGCCCCCGCCTTGCGGCAGGTGCAGTGGCCACACAAGTTCAAAAGATGCCGCCACACTACGACGGCGCGGCGGACCCGCTGGTTTTCCTGCTGGCACACGAGGAGGCTGTCCTCAAGGCCGGGCGACGACAAGGTCATGGCTAACTGGCTTCCCATGGCCCTCACCGGTGTCCCGCGCGCTTGGGTGCTCAACCTGCTGGCATCTTCTGTGGCCTCCTGGGAGGAACTGCCCGACCTCTTCCTTGCCCACTACGCAGCGCCGGTGCCCCTAATCATCGCAGCTCTCCTGGGCGGCTCGCAGGCGCCACCCTCAGATCGCCACACCGAGCCGTTCTTTCGCTAGATCAGCGTCGTCCTCACGCGGCAAGGAGCTCCCCCGGGTTGGGTGGCACCCAAGGCCGACCTGACCTTCAACTCGGAAGATCACCCCGTCAACACCGCCTGCTCGGGTACGCTCCCGATGCTTTGCACGTCCACCATTTTCCAGGTGGCCGTCACCAAAACCCTCATCGACGATGGTGCCGACCTCAATGTGCTCTCGGTGGAGGCCTTCAGCCTCCTCCAGCTATCGCTGGAACGGCTCCGACCCAGCAAGCCCTTCTCAGGCATCGGAGGCGGTTCCTCTAGTTCCTTGGGGCAGATCCGCCTTCTCGTGACCTTCGGCTCCCACGACAACTACCGCACGGAGCTGGTCGACTTCGACATTGCCCACATCGGCCTCTCGTACAATGCCATCCTCGGATACCCTGCCTTGGCTCAGTTCATGGCAGCAACCCATCCGGCCTACAACCTCATGAAGATGCCCGGGAGCAGCAACGTCCTCACCGTAGCTGGAGATACCAAGTAGGCTTTGCTGGCGCTCAAGCTGGCCCTCAAGGCCACCGTCGCGGCGCAGCCCGCCACCGCGGACACCTCCAAGGCCAAGGAAGCTGCACCGACCAAAAAGAAGCAGCTGTTCACCCAGGATAAGGCGGAGACCAAGTAGGTTCCACTTGAGGAAGACGGGTCCTCGGGAGCCACCTTCACCATAGGTGCCAACCTCGACCCCGACCAAGAGAAGGCGTTGGTGAAGTTCTTGCGCTTGAAAAGGAGGTGTTCGCGTGGAAACCCAAGCAGCTAGCGGGGGTCCCAAGGGAGGTGATTGAGCATCACCTAAATGTGTGCCCCAGTGTATGCCCCGTGAAGCAGAAAGCAAGGTGACAGTCCACAGAGAAGCAGACCTTCATCGTCCAAGAAACCCACAAGCTAGAAGCAGCAGGTGTTATTCGCGAGGTTCACTACCCCGAATGGCTGGCAAACCCCGTTGTCGTGCCAAAAAGGGGGGGAAGGAATGCATGTGCGTCGACTTCACCAACCTCAACAAGGCTTGCCCCCAAGATTCGTTCCCGCTTCCCCGCATCGACCAAATCATTGACTCCACTGCTGAGTGCGACCTGCTGTGCTTCCTGGATGCGTTTTCGGGTTATCACCAGATCAAGATGGCGGTGGAAGACGTGGAGAAGACAGCCTTCCTGAACCCATGTGGGGTGTACTGCTACACTTGCATGCCGTTCGGATTGCGCAACGCGTGCACGACCTTCCAACGGCTGATGCACATTGCCTTGGGTCGGCAGCTCAGGAAAAACGCCGAAGCTTACGTCGACGACATTGTGGTGAAATCTCGGGAGGCAAGGACCTTGATCCAGGACCTGGAGGAGACCTTCGCGAGCCTCCGCCAGGTGGACCTGCGACTCATCCCGGACAAGTGCGTGTTCGGCGTCCCTTCCGGCAAGCTGCTGGGCTTCCTCGTGTCCCACAGGGGGATCGATGCCAGCCCGGAGTAGGTCAAGGCAATCGAAGACATGAGTTCACCGCAAACCCTCTGAGAAATGCAGAAGCTCACCGGTCGCGTAACCGCGTTAGGATGCTTCATCTCCAAGCTGGGGGAGCGCGCCCTGCCGTTCTTCAAGCTGATGAAGAAGAAGGGCCCGTTTGAGTGGACACAGGAAGTAGACCAAGCATTTCAAGACCTCAAGAAATATCTGACCAGCCCTCCCATGATGGTGGCGCCGCGCCCTCTCGAGTCCCTGGTGCTCTACCTTGCCACCACTCCCTACTCTACCAGTGTAGCCCTGGTGGCGGTACAGGAGGAACGCCAGGCTAAGGCTGCATCCCACCCAGCCACAACCTCAGCCGGGGCGACACAAGACCAGGAAAGCCTCGTGAGGACCACGACCACGGTAGCCGGGGATCAACCTCAGCAGGAAGACACCCCCAGGGTTGAAGAGGCCGCACCAAGCAACCTGGCGCTAGGGGCTCCATCGTGTCAGGAAGCGCCTGAACCTCCGGAGGACACATGCCTCGTTAGCACGCCCACCCTCGTCGAGCATCCGGTGTACTTCGTCAGCACGGTGTTGCGGGATGCAAGGGCGCGGTACCCCATGCCTCAGAAGCTCTTACTCGCGCTCTTGGTGGCCTCGCATAAGTTGCGCCAGTACTTTCAAGGTCACCCCATCAAGGTCGTCTTGGCCTACCCATTGGAAAGGGTACTCAGGAGCCCCAACTCCGCTGGAAGGGTCGCCGAATGGAACATCGAGCTGTAGGTGTTTCAGTAGGAATTCAGCACAACCAGGGTCGTCAAGGGAGCCACACTTGCTGATTTCGTGGCTGAATGGACGGAGGCACTAGGGCTTAAGGAGGGCGAGGATCGGTCTCTCTCCCCAGGAAGTGAGGCACCAGATGGCTGGGTCATCTAGTTCAATGGAGCACTCTCGCGGCAGGGCGCGGGGGCTGGAGCAGTGCTTATATCCCCCACTGAGGACAAGCTCTACTATGCTACAACTCTGTTTCCAGCAAGGCAAGAAGGTCTCCAACAACATAGCAGAATATGAGGGCCTCATAGCAGGCCTGAAAGCCGCAATGGCACTAGGAGTGAAGCGCCTCGTCATCAAGGGCGATTCACAACTCCTCGTCAACTTCTCCAACAAGGTGTATGAGCCGAAGGGCGAGCACATGGAGGCATATCTTGCGGAAGTACGCAAGATGGAGAAGCACTTCTGGGGGCTGGAGTTGCAGCATGTGCCCCGCGGCACCAACTAAGAGGCTGATGACATCACCAAGAGGGCGTCCAGACGGCTGCCTCAGGAGCCTGGCGTTTTTGAGGAACGACGCTTCAAGCCGTCGGCGGCACCATCACTTTCAAGCACGGCACAGCCTCGGGAAGAACTCCCTCAGCCACCTGCCACAGGAGCCCCGGCCTGTGGCCCGACCTCAGGGGCCCGCCTACTCTTGGCGCTGGAGCCTCAGGAGGGATGCTAGACCATGGAATTCAAGGACTACCTGATGCAAGGGACGTTGTCAGAGAAAGACGAGGACGCGGAGTGCGTGGCCAGGTGATACGTCTCCAACGTATCTATAATTTTTGATTGTTCCATGCTATTATATTACCCCTTTTGGATGTTTATGGGCTTTATTTTACACATTTATATCATTCTTGGGACTAACCTACTAACCGGAGGCCCAGCCCGTATTGCTTTTTTTTGCCTATTTCAGTATTTCGAAGAAAAAGAATATCAAACAGAGTCCAAACAGAATGAAACCTTCGGGAGCGTGATTTTTGAAACGAACGTGATCCAGAGGACTTGGAGTGCAAGTCAAGAAGCAGCCGAAACCTCCACGAGATAGGAGGGCCCCCCCCTATAGGGCGCGCCCCCTGTCTCATGGGCCCCTCGAGCGTCCACAGACGTACTTCTTCCTCCTATATAAGCCTACATACCCCGAAAACTTCCAGGGATCCACCAAAACACAATTTCCACTGCCGTAACCTTCTGTATCCGCGAGATCTCATCTTGGAGACTTCGCCGACACTCTACCGGAGGGGGAATCGACCATAGAGGGCTTCTACATCAACACCATTGCCCCTCCGATGAGTTGTGAGTAGTTTACCACAGACCTACGAGTCCATAGTTGTTAGCTAGATGGCTTCTTCTCTCTTTTTGGATCTAATACAATGTTCTCCCCCTCTCTTGTGGAGATCTATTCGATGTAAACTCTTTTTGCGGTGTGTTTGTCGAGATCCGATGAATTGTGGCTTTATGATCAAGTTTATCTACGAATAATATTTGAATCTTCTCTGAATTCTTTTATGTATGATTGAGTTATCTTTGCAAGTCTCTTCAAATTATCAGTTTGGTTTGGCCTACTAGATTGATCTTTCTTGCCATGGGAGAAGTGCTTAGCTTTGGGTTCAATCTTGCGGTGTCCTTACCCAGTGACAGAAAGGGTTGCAAGGCACGTATTGTATTGTTGCCATCGAGGATAACAAGATGGGGTTTATATCATATTGCTTGAGTTTATCCCTCTACATCATGTCATTTTGCTTAAAGCGTTACTCTGTTCTTATGAGCTTAATAATCTAGATGCTGGCAGGAGTCGGTCGATGTGTGGAGTAATAGTAGTAGATGCAGGCAGGAGTCGGTCTACTTGTCACGAACGTGATGCCTATATACATGATCATGCCTAGATAATCTCATAATTATTCGCTTTTCTATCAATTGCTCGACAGTAATTTGTTCACCCACCATAATACTTATGCTATCTTGAGAGAAGCCACTAGTGAAACCTATGGCCCCCGGGTCTATCTCTTATCATATTTGCTTCCAATCTACTTTTATTTGCATCTTTACTTTTTGCATCTATATTATAAATACCAAAAATATATTTATCTTATCATATTATCTCTGTCAGATCTCACTTTTGAAAGTGGCCGTGAAGGGATTGACAACCCCTTTATTGCGTTGGTCGCGAGTTCTTTGTTTGTTTGTGTAGGTGCATGGGACTTTTGAGGAGCCTCCTACTGGATTGATACCTCGGTTCTCAAAAACTGAGGGAAATACTTACGCTACTATTGCTGCATCACCCTTTCCTCTTCAAGGAAAACCAACGTAAGCTCAAGACGTAGCAAGAAGGATTTCTGGCGCCGTTGCCGGGGAGGTCTTCTCTCAAGTCAAGACATACCAAGTACCCATCAGAAACCCATCTCCCTCGCATTTACATTATTTTCCATTTGCCTCTCGGTTTCCTCTCCCCCACTTCACCCTTGCCGTTTTATTCACCCTCTCTTTCCCAATCTCCTCCTCTCTCTTTCGCTTGCCTTTTGCTTGCTTGTCATTATGTCTAGTTCCTTATCCGCTCCTATGTCTCCCGAGTTTGAAGTTCTCCACTTCAAGCAAAGGCAAGGAGAAAATTTATAAGATGCTTGGTATATGATGATGGAATCTTATCGCAAATGCACCCTAGAGGTGAACTTTAGAATTCTTCTTCGCAATTTTTATGTTGGGTTAAATATGACGCATAGACAACTCTTGGATTGCATTGCCAAGGGAAATTTTATTGAAATTGATCCTAGTATTGCATATGAAATTATAGAGGGAATAGTGGGAACACTACCTCAAAAGGGAGGATCGCATCCTACCCAAGAAGAGACGCAAGTGTTTGGAAAGATTTGTGAAGTAACAATGTTTTTACAAAAGTCTCTTGAGCCTATTAAAAGTGTTAGCGGAAATCTTCACCGCATGAATATGTTGATTACTCTTTGGAATAAGCGGTTGGATTCTTTAGATCTAAAAATTTCCGAGTATGAAGGGAAGCGGAAAGAACCTCCCGGATTCGAGCATGATTCCGCTAAAAAACTGAAAATTAAAGATGGCACTCGTTAGATCTATCTTCGCTTTTATGCCTAGCTAGGGGCGTTAAACGATAGCGCTAGTTGGGAGGCAACCCAATTTTCTTTATGTTTTTTTGTTTTTGCTCCTGTTTAGTAATAAATCTTGCATCTACATTCTGTTTAGATGTGTTTTTATCTTTTAATTAGTGTTTATGCCAAGTAGAATCTATGGGATAACCTATGATGATAGTTGATTTGATTCTGCGGAAAAACAGAAACTTTGTGCTCACTAATTTAGTTTTGTTAAACCACAAAACGTGCTTTTGCGTTGATTCTTTTTTGCTGCTGATCAATAGAAAAATTGTACAGGACTACCTATTTTGGTAGGATTTTTAGAGTTCCCGAAGTTTGCGTTAGTTACAGATTGCTACAGACTGTTCTATTTTTGACAGATTCTGTTTTTCGTGTGTTGTTTGCTTATTTTGATGCATCTATGGCTAGTAAATTAGTTTATAAACCATAGAGAAGTTGGATTACAGTAGGTTTAACACCAAAATAAATAAAGAATGAGTTCATTACAGTACCTTATGTGGTGGTTTTGTTTTCTTTCACTAACGGAGCTTATAAGATTTCTTGTTGAGTTTTGTATTGTGAAGTTTTCAAGTTTTGGGTAAAGCTTTTATGGACTATGGAATAAGGAAAGGCAAGAGACTAAGCTTGGGGATGACCAAGGCACCCCAAGATATTCAAGGATAGCCAAAAGCCTAAGCTTGGGGATGCTCCGGGAAGGCATCCCCTCTTTCGTCTTCGTTCATTGGTAACTTTACTTGGAGCTATATTTTTATTCGCCACATGATATGTGTTTTTCTTGGAGCGTCGTGTATTATATTATTCTTTGCCTTTTAGTTTACCACAATCATCCTTGCTGTACACACCTTTTGGGATAAGCCTATTTGATTAGAATTTGCTAGAATACTTTATGTGCTTCACCTATATCTTTTGAGCTTGATAGTTTTTTGTTCTAGTGCTTCACTTATATCTTTTAGAGCACGGTGGTGACTTAATTTTGAAGAAATTGCTAGTATCTCATGCTTCACTTATATCTTTTTGAGAGTATTTTAGAACAGCATGGTATTTGCTATGGTTATAAAATTGGTCCTAGAATGGTAGGCATCCAAGTTGGGTATAATAAAAACTATCATAGGAAGTGAATTGGATGCTATGATCAATTTGATACTTGATAATTCTTTTGAGATAGGGAGGTAGTGATATTAAAGTCATGCTAGTTGGGTGATTATGAATTTAAAGAATGCTTGTGTTGAAGTTAGCAAGTCCCGTAGCATGCACATATGGTTACAGTTGTGTAACAAATTTGAAACATGAATTATACCTGGCTTGTGCATCCTTATGAGTGGCGGTCGGGGATGAGCGATGGTCTTTTCCTACCAATCTACCCACTAGGAGCATGCGCGTAGTACTTGATTTTTGATGACTTCTAATTTTTTTCAATAAGTATATGAGTTCTTTTGACTAATGTTGAGTCCATGGATTATACGCACTTTTACCTTTCCGCCATTGCTAGCCTCTTCGGTACAGTGCGTTGCCCTTTCTCACCTTGAGAGTTGGTGCAAACTTCACCGGTGCATCCAAACCCCGTGATACGATACGCTCTATCACACATAAACCTCCTTATATCTTCCTCAAAGCTGCCACCATACCTACCTATTATGGCATTTCCATAGCCATTCCGAGATATATTGCCATGCAACTTTCCACCATTCTGTTCATCATCATCATGACATACTTTACTTTTGTCATATTGCCATTGCATGATCATGTAGTTGACATCGTAATTGTGGCAAAGCCCCCATGCATTATTTTTCATACATGTCACTCTTGATTCATTGCACCATCCCGGTACACCACCGGAGGCATTCATATAGAGTCATATCTTGTTCTAGTTTCGAGTTGTAATTCATATGTTGTAATCAATGAAAGTGTGATGATCATCATTATTAGAGCATTGCCCAAAGAAAAAAAAAGAAAAAAAAGAAGAAAGGCCAAAAAAAAGAAAGTCCCAAAAAAATAAAAAAATAAAAAAATAAAAAGGGCAATGTTACTATCTCTTTTTCCACACTTGTGCCTCAAAGTAGCACCTTGTTCTTCATGTAGTGAGTCTCACATATTGTGCTTCAAAGTAGCACCATGTTTTTCATATAGTGAGTCTCATAAGTTGTCTTTTTCATACTAGTGGGAATTTTTCATTATAGAACTTGGCTTATATATTCCTACGATGGGCTTCCTCAAATGCCCTAGGTCTTCGTGAGCAAGCAAGTTGGATGCACACCCACTAGTTTTCTTTTGTTGAGCATTCATTTATAGCTCTAGTGCATCCGTTGCATGGCAATCCCTACTCCTCATGTTGACATCAATTGATGGGCATCTCCATAGCCCATTGCTTATCCTCGTCAATGTGAGACTTTCTCCTTTTTTGTCTTCTCCACACAATCCCCATCATCATATTCTATTCCACCCATAGTGCTATATCCATGGCTCACGCTCATGTATTGCGTGAAGGTTGAAAAAGTTTGAGATTATTTAAGTATGAAACAATTGCTTGGCTTGTCATCGGGGGTATAGAAGTTGGGAACATCTTTGTGTGACAAAAATGAAGCATAGCCTAACTATATGATTTTGTAGGGATGAACTTTCTTTTGCCATGTTATTTTGAGAAGACATGATTACTTTGATTAGCATGCTTGAAGTGTTACTATTTCTCTTATCAATATGAACTTTTATTTTGAATCATTTGGATCTGAACATTCATGCCACAATAAAGAAAATTACATTAAGAATTATGCTAGGTAGCATTCCACATCAAAAATTCTCCTTTTATCATTAACCTACTCGAGGACGAGCAGGAATTAAGCTTGGGGATGCTTGATACGTCTCCAACGTATCTATAATTTTTTATTGTTCCATGCTATTATATTACCCCTTTTGGATGTTTATGGGCTTTATTTTACACATTTATATCATTTTTGGGACTAACCTACTAACTAGAGGCCCAACCCGTATTGCTGTTTTTTTGCCTATTTCAGTATTTCGAAGAAAGGAATATCAAACGGAGTCCAAACGGAATGAAACCTTCAGGAGCATGATTTTTGGAACGAATGTGATATAGAGGACTTGGAGTGCAAGTCAAGAAGCAGCCGAGGCCTCCACGAGATAGGAGGGCGCGCCCCCCTATCTCGTGGGCCCCTCGGGCATCCACCGACGTACTTCTTCCTCCTATATAAGCCTACGTACCCCGAAAACATCCAGGGAGCCACCAAAACACAATTTCCACCGCTGTAACATCCTGTATCCGTGAGATCTCATCTTGGAGCCTTCGCCGGCACTCTGTCGGAGGATGAATCGACCACGGAGGGCTTCTACATCAACACCATTGCCCCTCCGACGAGTTGTGAGTAGTTTACCACAGACCTACGGGTCCATAGTTGTTAGCTAGATGGCTTATTCTCTCTTTTTGGATCTCAATACAATGTTCTCCCCCTCTCTTATGGAAATCTATTCGATGTAAACTCTTTTTGCGGTGTGTTTGTCGAGATCCAATGAATTGTGGGTTTATGATCAAGTTTATCTATGAATAATATTTGAATCTTCTCTGAATTTTGCAAGTCTCTTCGAATTATTAGTTTGGTTTGGCCTACTAGATTGATCTTTCTTGCCATGGGAGAAGTGCTTAGCTTTGGGTTCAATCTTGCGGTGTCCTTACCCAGTGACAGAAAGGGTTGCAAGGCACGTATTGTATTGTTGCCATCGAGGATAACAAGATGGGGTTTATATCATATTGCTTGAGTTTATCCCTCTACATCATGTCATTTTGCTTAAAGTGTTACTCTGTTCTTATGAACTTAATACTCTAGATGCAGGCAGGAGTCGGTCGATGTGTGGAGTAATAGTAGTAGATGCAGGGAGGAGTCGGTCTACTTGTCAAGGACGTGATGCCTATATACATGATCATGCCTAGATAATCTCATAATTATTCGCTTTTCTATCAATTGCTCGACAGTAATTTGTTCACCTACCGTAATACTTATGCTATCTTGAGAGAAGCCACTAGTGAAACCTATGGCCCCCGGGTCTATCTCTTATCATATTTGCTTCCAATCTACTTTTATTTGCATCTTTACTTTTTGCTTCTATATTATAAAATACCAAAAATATATTTATCTTATCATATTATCTCTATCAGATCTCACTTTCGCAAGTGGCCGTGAAGGGATTGACAACCCCTTTATTGTGTTGGTTGCGAGTTCTTTGTTTGTTTGTGTAGGTGCGTGGGACTTTTGAGGAGCCTCCTACTGGATTGATACCTTGGTTCTCAAAAACTGAGGGAAATACTTACGCTACTATTGCTGCATCACCCTTTCCTCTTCAAGGAAAACCAACGCAAGCTCAAGACGTAGCACCAGGCAGGCCACGACCTACTGCATCCAAGACGGTGAGTTATACCAGAAGCGGCCAAATGACGTTTCCCTACATTGCATCTCCAGGGAACATGGGAAGGAGCTGCCGGCCGACATACACGGTGGAGATTGCGGACACCACTCATCGTCACGGACCCTTGTCGGCAAGGCGTTTCGCAACGGGTTCTATTGCCTATGGCACTCAATGACGTGATAGAGCTGGTGAAGTCTTGCGAAGCCTGCCAATTTCACGCCAAGCAGATCCACCAGCCAGCGCAGGGCCTGTAGACCATCCCGCTGTCGTGGCCGTTCATGGTTTGGGGGCTGGATATCTTGGGCCCATTCCCTCGAGCGCCTGGGGGCTACCGCTACCTCTACGTCACCATCGAGAAGTTCACCAAGTGGGCGGAGGTGGAAGCCGTTCGCACCATCCCAGCTGGCTCTGCGGTCAAGTGTATCAAGGGCCTCGTGAGCCAATTTGGGGTCCCTAACCACATCATCACCGACAACGGTTCGCAGTTCACTAGCAATCTCTTCAAGATATATTGTTCTAACCTTGGAACACAGATCTGCTACGCTTTGGTGGTGCACCCCCGGAGCAATGGCCAGGCCGAACGCGCCAACGTGGAGGTCTTGAGGGGCCTCAAGACAAGGACCTTCAAGTAGAAGCTGGAGGCTTGCAGCAGAGGCTGGCACGACGAGCTCCAGTCCGTGCTATGGTCCATACGCACCACCCACCAAACCAACTGGCGAGATCCCATTCTTCCTCGTCTGCGGGGCAGAGGCGGTTCTCCCTCATGAGGTCAGGCATCGCTCCGTGCGGGTCCTGGCATTTGATGAGGCGCGACATGACGCCATGCAGGGGATGGACCTCGTGCTGGAGGAGGAACGCCGTCGTGAAGCCACGCTACAGGTAGCAAGGTACCAGCAGGCGCTGTGGCAGTATCACTGTCGCAACATCCGCCCCAGGACGCTCGAGGTAGGTGACCTCGTCCTGAGATGGGTGCTCTCCAGAGAAGGGCTGCACAAGCTCTCACCCATGTGGGAGGGCCCGTTCAAAGTCGTCCACATTTCCAGGCCTGGCGCCGCGCGTCTGGAGACCCAGGACGGGGTACCCATCCCGAACGCCTGGAACATCCAGCACCTACGGAAGTTCTACCCCTAAAAAAGTCCCGGTGCCTGTGAAGAAGGCCCAGTGCTTGTGAAGCTCGCCGCCTGAAGAAAGGCCCGGTGCCTGTGAAGAAGGCCCAGTGCCTATGAAGCTCGCCGCCCGAAGAAAGGCCCGGTGCCTGTGAAGCTCGCCGCCCGTGACACTCTCACATAATAATGAGTGGGGCTGTACACGCCCCGGAGTCTCAGGAGTGCTGCCCTTGGGCCTCAGGGGCTCCCTCCCACGCCCAGTGGCAGCACTTAGCTCCGCGCTGGCGAGAAGACGTCAAAGACGAGACTAGGTGCCGGACGCGGCTTTTCATTTGCTTTCTGCACTTGGCTCGCTCTTCCTTGTTTGAACTTTGATTGAAGTTGCTTCTGATGTTCTTTGCCGGCCCTATTAAATCGCTTCCTGCCTCCGTTTTTGTCATCAGCTTGTCTGATTTGCTCTCTCTCGCAAGCCTCGCGAGGGGGCTGTACGGGCGCCCTCGCGAGCCCTTTTCTTCTGATTTTCGCGAGGCTCTCTCGTTCGAGTTCGCAGTGGGAGCACCCCTCCCAGTCCGTGCCCCTTGGGCAACACGACACGAAGTGCCGGGCCATGCCTGGCAGCCCTTGCGACCAGGGTTCGGAAAATGATAGTCTCCCAACGAATTTTTGCAGCTCTTAAGGCACCCGGCAAGGCCTGGAGCAGGCATCTCATGAGGAGGAAACTACTTCAAACATGCCAAGCTAAGTTGTTCCTACACGCAAACGTATACGAACGATGCCATGGCACAACGCAGGAACAATAAATGTAGCAAGTTAACTAGGAAACCATAGTTTGTTGCATGCCCCCATGGGGCCCCATACATGTCTCTCTCGATGTAGGAAGGAAGGAAAACAAAGCAAAAGCAGCGCATGCCTTGCGACAGTTTGCGAGGAGGAATCTACGACGACCTCCCGAGCTCAGCCAGACCCCGCCTCGCGCTTCACCGAAGCGTTGCAACGGGACACCCCGCTGCCGCCCTCGAGACGGACACGGCGGCGAGGCGGTTGATCGTAGCCACCGCTGGAGGAGCTATCACCGGAGGTGGAGCCGCTGTAGCTTGACGAGCTGCGGTCAATGCTGGGAGCGGGTTCGCCTTCACCCTCGTCACGACCATCGCCAAGTCTGAGCACCTCGTCGCCGTCGCTATCTTCAGGGCAGCACCCAATGCGACGGCCATCCCCTCCAAACACCCTCACGTAGAGGGTCACGTCACCGTCATACCTGAAGTGGAGGGTGCATGGCATGCCCAGACCACGCGCGTGGGCAAACGTCTGCCAGCCTCGGGCCAAGGCTGCATTGCCGACAACGGAGACCTCCACCGCGACCCAGGAGGCCTTGCTGTAGCAACCATCCGCCTGCAACTAGAGCCCGCCTGGACCAGCGGCCGGCATCTCACTGACGAAGAAGCGCGGGAGCTGAAGCCAGTTGCCGGCTGGGTTTTCCGACCACACGACAAACTCCGGCAGCATCTCCGCCGAGTGGAAGCATGGCCGGGGAGGCCGCACAACCACAGCACGCCTTCCCCCACCAACTGGACTGCCTCGACATGGGCGGCCACCACCACGTGAAGAGCCACCACCATGGCCGCGGAGAGCCACAACGGGGGTTGCAGCGTGCTTGCGAGGGCGACCGTGTCCATGCTTGGGCGGAGGAGAGTCAGGCCCTTCCTAACGGGCCTTCCCCTTCTCCGCGGTCGAAAACCTCTTCGCCGGCGCCATGGGGGCGCTACAAGCAACAGGAGCGAGGGAGGAGAAGCGAGCAGGATGGAAAGAGATGGGCGACGGGGGCTCTCGCCCCTCCCCATTTATAGCCCAAGAAAGGCTAACCATCGACCTCCATGATCGCAGGTAATGATGACCTTTTCTGCATGCAGCATGGACTCGTCAAGTCAGGCAGTTGCCGAGGCAGCATGGGGAAGCAGAGACGCCCACGTCCAATCAGTCGCCATGCGTCGACCAAGGCCGCAGGTTGTTGGGGCCCGCGGCGCTCTGCACTTGCCCTTTGGCTTTAGCACTAAGCCAAGTCCGAGCGCGCCTTGGGCCCGGGGGCTACTGTCTACGTTCTGGGAACGGGGGTCCCCAGACTTGCCTGCCTGCGGCCCGCGGCGTGGCTCCACCAGTGGCCCAGTATGGCCTGTCTTCATTAACCCAACACTCAAGACCCTCGCGAGGGGTCAAGCCTCATGGGGCGGACGACACAAGGCCTCCTCAGGGGCGGCCTCACTAGGCAGGATCGCAAGGGAGGCAGAGAGATCAAGGCAAGGGGTACCTTGCGAGGTTCCTGTGATGCAAGCCATGATGATCAAGGCCAGGCGGGCGCCAGCGTGCGCAATGTTCTCGTTTCCCCTTTGGTGCTAAGGGGGCAAGCGCAGGCGTGGAGTATTGAGGCATCATGCAAAGGTTTCCATATCGGTGCAACAAGGCCAAAGCCAGCAGGACGGCAGGATGGAGGTCATCGTGGAGCCCAAGAAGGTGTCACCACTAGCGCCTTTGACAGGCGAAGACCACCTTTAGTCAGTATAGCTTGTACTAGTTGTCCCATTTCAAAATGGCCGCTGTTGGATCCCTTCCCGCTCAATATTTGGGAAGAGGGCCAGGGCCTCTATAAATAGGGCTAGCCACCACAGTAGAAGGCAACAGATTCAGATCACCCTCACCCGCACAAGTTGGCCAAGCACAAGAACACCTCTCCTCGTGAGGCTGTTCTTCCCTTGTACTGTTCATCATCTGCCCAAGAGGCAATCCACCACACCACACACAGGAGTAGGGTATTACATCACAACAGTGGCCCGAACTTGTATAAATCTTGTGTATCTTGTGTTGTTCATCGAGCTAGCTTAGAGATCGCGGCGAGGCTAAGGGCGTGTTTTGCTAGGGAGAAATTTTCGTGCGCACCCCAGTGTTCGAACCTTAAGGGTTTTGTCGGAACCCGATATCCGACAGGCTAACCAGCCCACAAGGGGATGGTGCGCCCCCCACAATGGAGGAGGCCGAATTGGACTAGGGAAGGGGGCGCACCCCTCTTTCCTTCTCCTTTCCCTCTCCCTTCACCTTTCCCCCTCAGGTTGAAAGAAAAAATAAGGGGGGCCGAATCCTACTAGGAGTGGAGTCCTAGTAGGATTCCTCCCCCCATGGCGCGCCCCTTGGTGGCCGGCCTCCTCCTCCTCTCCTTTATATACGGGGGCAGGGGGCACCCCAAAGACACAACATTGTCTTAGACGTGTGTGGTGCCCCCCTCCACCGTTTACTCCTCCGATAGTATCATCGTAGTGCTTAGGCGAAGCCCTGCACGGATCACATCATCAACACCGTCATCACGCTGTCGTGCAGAAGAAACTCTCCCTCGACCCTCTGCTGGATCAAGAGTTCGAGGGACGTCATCGAGCTGAACGTGCGCTGAACTTCGGAGGTGCCGTACGTTCTGTGCTAGACCGTTTGGATCGTGAAGATGTTTGACTACATCAACCACGTTAACATAACGCTTCCGCTTTTGGTCTACGAGGGTACGTGGACACACTCTCCCCCTCTCGTTGCTATGCATCTCCTAGATAGATCTTGTGTGAGCGTAGGAAATTTTGAAATTGCATGCTATGTTCCCCAACACATGGGTTGTAAAATCATATATGTGTCCATGGGTTTATGCTTATGTCCCATGCAAGAAATGGGGATGAATTTCGAGCACCACGGCATCGTGGCTCTCCGGCAAATGTTGAGGTGCTTATTTTGTAATTCTAGTAAATACAAAACCTGTCTTAAATTGATGAACCTTGGCATGCTATCATGGAACCGCGTCAACATGTTGGGGTAAGAAAATATTATCCAATTTGGGGCAGGTTATGGTATAAGCTTCTCGCAAACGAGAGCTCCTCTGACAACAAGCCTGATGGTTTTGATAGGGAACGTGCCACCTTGGGGGACGAAATGATATATGTTGCTTCTTCTTACTTCCAAAAATTTTCTCGTGTCAACATAAAACAACAGGAGTGTTGTGCAATTTTTGGATTTTTTCGGGGATTGTTTGGACATTTTTATACGTTAATTGAGTTTTCTAGGCATTTATGTGCATAATTCAAAATTGAACTACATGCACATGCTCCAGTCCATAAAAACGGGTTGAAAAAATCAAATGTTTGTCCTTGGTTGCAAGCTTAGGTCACATGCGATAAATGAGAATGAATGTCAAACACCTTGACACTGTCGCTCGGCTGCTAACATTGAGATACATGGTTTTAAAATTCTAGTAAATTGAAAACTTGTATGAAATTCATGAAACTTTACATGGTATCATGGAACGGCATCGACATGCCATGGTTAAAAATTGTCCCATTTGGGGCAGGTTTGGATATAAGATTCTCGCAAATCACAACTTCTCTCACAACAAGCCTGATGGTTTAGGTAGGGAACGTGCCACCTTGGGGGACGAAATGATATCTGTTTCCTCTTCTTACTTCCAAAATTTTTCTCGTGTCAACATAGAACAACATGAGTGTTGTGTCAATTTTTGGGATTTTTCGGGGTTCGCTTGGACATTATTATACAGTAACTGAGTTTTCTATGCATTCATGTGCATAATTCAAATTTGAACTACATGCACATGCTCGTGCATATAAATTGGTTCAAAATTGGAATGTATGTCCTTGGTTACATGCTTAAGTCCCATGCAAGAAATGAGAATGAATGTCAAACACCTTGCCACCGTCGCTCGGCCCTTAACATTGAGATACATGGTTTTTAAATTCTAGTAAATCGAAAACGCGTCTAAAATTTATGAAACTTGACATGCTAGCATGGAATGGCATCAACATGCATTAGTAAAAATATTGTCCCATTTGGGCCAGGTTGGGGTATAAAAGCTTCTCACAAACTAGAGCCTCTCACAACAAGCCTCATGGTTACGGTAGGGAACGTTTAACCTTTCTGGATGAAATGATATCCGTTGTCTATTCTTGATTTCAATTTTTTTCTAGTGTTAACATAGAACAACATGAGTGTTGTGTTAATTTTAGGAATTTTACGGGGCTCGTTTGGACATTTTTATACATTAGTTGAGTTTTCAATGCATTTATGTGCATAATTCAAATTTGAACTACACGTGCATGCTCTAATGCATATAAATTGGTTGAAAATTCAAATCTGTGTGATTGGTTGCATGTTTAGGTCCCATGCAAGAAATGGGAATGAGTGTCAAACACCCTGCCACCGTCACTCGGCCGCAAACATTGAGATACCTGATTTTTAAATTCTAGTAAATCCAAAAGACGTCTGAAATTTATGAAACTTGGCATCCTATGATGGAGCAGCATCAACATGTCTTGGTAAATTTTTTGTCCCATTTGGGGCAGGTTTGGGTATAAGCTTCTCACAAACCAGAGCTTCTCACAACAAGCCTGATGGTTTCGGTAGAGAACGTGCCAGCTTTGGGGATGAAACGATATCCATTTCCTCTTATTGCTTTCAAAAAATTTCTAGTGTCAACATAGAACGACATGAGTGTTGTGTTAAATTTTGGAAATTTTCGGAGTTCGTTTGGAAATTTTTATACATTAATTGAGTTTTCAATGCATTTATGTGCATAATTCAAATTTGAACTGCAGGCACATGCTCTAATGCATATAAATTGGTTGAAAATTCAAATCCGTGTCATTGGTTGCATGCTTAGGTCCCATGCAAGAAATGGGAATGAATGTCAAACACCCTGCCACCATCACTCGGCCGCAAACATTGAGATACCTGGTTTTAAAATTCTAGTAAATCTAAAACTTGTTTGTAATTCATAAAACTTGGCATGCTATCATGTAGCGGCATCAACATGCCGTGGTAAATTTTTTGTCCCATTTGGGGCAGATTTGGGTATATGCTTCTCACGAACCAGAGCTTCTCGCAACAAGCCTGATGGTTTCGGTAGGGAACGTGACACCTTTGGGGACGAAAAAATATCCATTGCGTCTTATTTCTTTCAAAAAAAATATTCTAGTGTCAACATAAAACAACATGAGTGTTGTGTTATATTTTGGAATTTTTTGGGGTTCGTTTGGAAATTTTTATACATTAATTGGGTTATCAATGCATTTATGTGCATAATTCAAATTTGAACTACAGGCACATGCTCCAGTGCATATAAATTGGTTGAAAATTCAAATCTTCCTTGGTTGCATGCTTAGGTCCCATGCAAGAAATGGGAATGAATGTCAAACACCCTGCCACCATCACTCGGCCGCAAACATTGAGATACCTGGTTTTTAAATTCTAGTAAATCCAAAACTCGTCTGAAATTCATGAAACTTGGCATGCTATCATGGAGCGGCATCAACATGCCGTGGTAAATTTTTTGTCCCATTTGGGGCAGGTTTGTGTATAAGCTTCTCACAAACCAGAGCTTCTCACAACAAGCCTGATGGTTTCGGTAGGGAACGTGACACCTTTGGGGATGAAACGATATCCGTTGCCTCTTATTTCTTTCAAAAAATTTCTCGTGTCAACATAGAACAACAGGAATGTTGTGCAATTTTTGGATTTTTTCGGGGATCGTTTGGACATTTTTATACGTTAACTGAGTTTTCTAGGCATTTATGTGCATAATTCAAGATTGAACTACATGCACATGCTCCAGTCCATAAAAACGGGTTGAAAAATCAAATGTTTGTCCTCGATTGCAAGCTTAGGTCACATGCGAGAAATGAGAATGAATGTCAAACACCTTGACACTATCGCTCGGCCACTAACATTGAGATACATGGTTTTAAAATTCTAGTAAATTGAAAACTCGTATGAAATTCATGAAACTTTACATGGTATCATGGAATGGCATCGACATGCCATGGTAAAAAATTGTCCCATTTGGGGCAGGTTTGGGTATAAGCTTCTCGCAAATCACAACTTCTCTCACAACAAGCCTGATGGTTTCGGTAGGGAACGTGCCACCTTCCGGGACGAAATGATATCTGTTTCCTCTTCTTACTTCCAAAATTTTTCTCGTGTCAACATAGAACAACATGAGTGTTGTGTCAATTTTTGGGATTTTTCGGGGTTCGCTTGGACATTATTATACAGTAACTGAGTTTTCTATGCATTCATGTGCATAATTCAAATTTGAACTACATGCACATGCTCGTGCATATAAATTGGTTCAAAATTGGAATGTATGTCCTTGGTTACATGCTAAGTCCCATGCAAGAAATGAGAATGAATGTCAAACACCTTGCCACCGTCGCTCGGCCCTTAACATTGAGATACATGGTTTTTAAATTCTAGTAAATCGAAAATGCGTCTAAAATTTATGAAACTTGACATGCTAGCATGGAATGGCATCAACATGCATTAGTAAAAATATTGTCCCATTTGGGCCAGGTTGGGGTATAACAGATTCTCACAAACTAGAGCCTCTCACAACAAGCCTCATGGTTACGGTAGGGAACGTTTAACCTTTCTGGACGAAATGATATCCGTTGTCTATTCTTGATTTCAATATTTTTCTAGTGTTAACATAGAACAACATGAGTGTTGTGTTAATTTTAGGAATTTTACGGGGCTCGTTTGGACATTTTTATACATTAGTTGAGTTTTCAATGCATTTATGTGCATAATTCAAATTTGAACTACACGTGCATGCTCTAATGCATATAAATTGGTTGAGAATTCAAATCTGTGTCATTGGTTGCATGTTTAGGTCCCATGCAAGAAATGGGAATGAATGTCAAACACCCTGCCACCGTCACTCGGCCGCAAACATTGAGATACCTGATTTTTAAATTCTAATAAATCCAAAACACGTCTAAAATTTATGAAACTTGGCATCCTGTGATGGATCAGCATCAACATGTCGTGGTAAATTTTTTGTCCCATTTGGGGCAGGTTTGGGTATAAGCTTCTCACAAACCAGAGCTTGTCACAACAAGCCTGATGGTTTCGGTAGAGAACGTGCCAGCTTTGGGGATGAAATGATATCCATTGCCTCTTATTGCTTTCAAAAAATTTCTAGTGTCAACATAGAACGACATGAGTGTTGTGTTAAATTTTGGAATTTTTCGGAGTTCGTTTGGAAATTTTTATACATTAATTGAGTTTTCAATGCATTTATGTGCATAATTCAAATTTGAACTGCAGGCACATGCTCTAATGCATATAAATTGGTTGAAAATTCAAATACGTGTCATTGGTTGCATGCTTAGGTCCCATGCAAGAAATGGGAAAGAATGTCAAACACCCTGCCACCATTACTCGGTCGCAAACATTGAGATACCTGGTTATAAAATTCTAGTAAATCTAAAACTCGTCTGTAATTCATAAAACTTGGCATGCTATCATGGAGCGGCATCAACATGCCGTGGTAAATTTTTTGTCCCATTTGGGGTCAGGTTTGGGTATAAGCTTCTCATGAACCAGAGCTTCTCGCAACAAGCCTGATGGTTTCGGTAGGGAACGTGACACCTTTGGGGATGAAAAAAATATCCATTGCCTCTTATTTCTTTCAAAAAAATATTCTAGTGTCAACATAAAACAACATGAGTGTTGTGTTATATTTTGGAATTTTTTGGGGTTCGTCAGGAAATTTTTATACATTAATTGTGTTATCAATGCATTTATGTGCATAATTCAAATTTGAACTACAGGCACATGCTCCAGTGCATATAAATTGGTTGAAAATTCAAATCATCCTTGGTTGCATGTTTAGGTCCCATGCAAGAAATGGGAATGAATGTCAAACACCCTGCCACTGTCACTCGGCCGCAAACATTGAGATACCTGGTTTTTAAATTCTAGTAAATCCAAAACTCATCTGAAATTCATGAAACTTGCCATGCTATCATGGAGCGGCTTCAACATGCCGTGGTAAATTTTTTGTCCCATTTGGGGCAGGTTTGTGTATAAGCTTCTCACAAACCAGAGCTTCTCACAACAAGCCTGATGATTTAGGTAGGGAACGAGACACCTTTGGGGACGAAACGATATCCGTTGCCTTTTATTTCTTTCAAAAAATTTCTAGTGTCAACATAGAACAACATGAGTGTTGTGTTAAATTTTGGAATTTTTTGGGGGTCGTTTGGACATTTTTATAC
This sequence comes from Triticum dicoccoides, assembly GCF_002162155.2. Lineage (NCBI taxonomy): Eukaryota > Viridiplantae > Streptophyta > Magnoliopsida > Poales > Poaceae > Triticum > Triticum dicoccoides. Next base: position 265,237,673 of record NC_041389.1, read on the forward strand.
ATTAATTGGGTTTTCAATGCATTTATGTGCATAATTAAAATTTGAACTACATGCACATGCTCCAGTGCATATAAATTGGTTGAAAATTCAAATTGTCCTTGGTTGCATGCTTAGGTCCCATGCAAGAAATGGGTATGAATGTCAAACACGCACCGTCACTCGGCCGCAAACATTGAGATACCTGGTTTTTAAATTCTAGTAAATCCAAAACTCATCTGAAACTCATGAAACTTAGCATGCTCTTATGGAGCGGCATCAACATGCCTTGGTAATTTATTTGTCCCATTTGGGGTAGGTTTGGGTATAAGCTTCTCACAAACCAGAGCTTCTCACAATAAGCCTGATGGTTTCGGTAGGGAACGTGACACCTTTGACAACGAAACGATATCCTTTGCCTCTTATTTATTTCAAAAATATCTAGTGTCAACATCGAATAACAGGAGTGTTGTGTTAAATTTTGGAATTTTTGGGGTTCGTTTGGACATTTTTATACATTAATTGACTTTTCAATGCATTTATGTGCATAATTCAAATTTGAACTACAGGCACATGCTCCAGTGCATATAAATTGGTTGAAAATTTAAATATGTGTCCTTAGTTGCATGCTTAGGTCCCATGCAAGAAATGGGAATCAATGTCAAACACCCTGCTACCGTCACTCGGCCGCAAACATTGAGATACCTCGTTTTTAAATTCTAGTAAATCCAAAACTCGTCTGAAATTCATGAAACTTGGCATGCTATCATGGAGCGGCATCAACATGCCGTGGTAAAATGTTTGTCCCATTTGGGGCAGGTTTGGGTATAAGCTTCTCACAAACCAGAGCTTCTCACAACAAGCCTGATGGTTTCGGTAGGGAACGTGCCACCTTTGGGGACGAAACGATATCCATTGCTTCTTATTTCTTTCAAAAAAATTCTAGTGTCAACATAGAACAAGAGGAGTGTTGTGTTAAATTTTGGAATTTTGGGGTTCGTTTGGACATTTTATACATTAATTGAGTTTTCAAGGCATTTATGTGCATAATTCAAATTTGAACTACGTGCACATGCCCTAGTGCATATAAATTGGTTGAAAATTCAAATATGTGTCCTTTGGTGCATGCTTAGGTCCCACGCAAGAAATGGGAATGAATGTCAAACACCCTGCCACCGTCACTCGGCTGCAAACATTTACATACCTGATTTTTAAATTCTAGTTAATCCAAAACTCGTATAAAATTCATGAAACTTGGCATGCTATCATGGAGGGGCATCAACATGCCGTTGTAAAATTTTTGTTCCATTGGGGCAGGTTTGTGTATAAGCTTCTCACAAACCAGAGCTTCTCACAACAAGCCTGATGGTTTCGGTAGGGAATGTGTCACTTTTGGGGACGAAACGATATCCATTGCCTCTTATTGCTTTCTGAAAATTTTCTAGTGTCAACATAGAACAACAGGAGTGTTGTGTTAAATTTTGGAATTTTTTGGGGTTCGTTTGGACATGTTTATACATTAACTGGATTTTCTAGGCATTTATGTGTATAATTCAAATTTGAACTACATGCACATGCTCCAGTGCATATAAATTGGTTGAAAAATCAAATATGTGTCCTTGGGTGCATGCTTAGGTCCCATGCAAGAAATGGGAATGAATTTCAAACACCAGGGCATTGTTGATTGCCGGCAAAACGTTGAGATACTTTGATTTTAAATTCTAGTAAATCCAAAACTCGTCTGAAATTCAATGTTGGATTTGTGCATCTCTTCAACACAAACAATTCAGATTGAATACAGTATGCAAAGCCAGACTTCGGTGCTAAGCCAAGCGAAAATGCACCGAGAAGGATTTGTACATCCCTTGAACGCAAAGGTTGTTTGGGATGACCCATGTGCAACCACGTACAAAAAATTTGGTAAGATTTGCACTTTCATACTTGGTTTGTTGCCATTTATCAAAATAGAAAGATTGACATTTGTTGATCCAGTAACATTGCCATTTGTCAACCTTGTAACACTGCGATTTGTCAAAATATGTAGGTAAAAATCACCAGCACCATTTGTATATCGAGGTGATGTTCCTTTCCTGTTAAATGTTAATGATAAGGGATTTCATTTTTTTTGCACCTTTCCCAAGTTTATAATGACAATGTACTACGATTTCTGAAGGAATTTTGGAGGATTTCAGGACATACACCCCCGCCCCATATTGGTTGCTTGATTCATATGGTTACAATCCATAAGCATCTCTTCGTTGGATTTATCTGTACTAGTTTTCTTAGGGATTTTTTTCATCCAATCCAACCTTTTGTGAAGAAGGCTACATTTTTCTAGATTGTAATCAAATGCCCATGTTAATCATGTCAGATCAAAGATGGCACATTGGTGCATTTTACAAATCCTGCAAACCAAATAGGCGTGTAGTAGTGTTCAAAACTACATGTAGGCACTAACACATTCTCTTCTTTTTGCAGATAATAACAGATCCGGAGGTGGATAATGTTTATAATGACAATCACATTGAATGCCTGGATCTGCATCTCTCAATTATTACTTTTAACTCCTACTGAGGGACCTTACCGGAGATTACACTCGCCAGGTTCTTTCTTGCCAGAGCAAGGGTGCTGAGGGTACTCAGGTTGAACACGTATTTAATTAGGAAAGATGAATGGTATGTTGAATAGAGCCGGCAGGTACTGCAGAATGGAAGAGGCTCCAAAAAAGCTAAACTTTGTATTGGAAGAGCATATGACAGAGTAACTGGAAGTCATTGGGTCAAACCCATACATGACTTGTCAGTGGTTGATCCCTTTACAGAAATGACGAGGTTTGCAATGTTTGAATTTGGGCATTGTAATCTATGAATTTGAACCTTGCAATATTTATGGTATTTGTTATATAACATAATTGGATGTTTAATTTGGTATTGCAATCATGTCATGTTACAAGTATATATATATATGTTGTTCTTCTGTACAATGAGCATAGATGTTCTATAGACAGAGCATATCACTCGCACATGGACCGCACTAGGTAACCCGTCAGCAACGAATTCATCAATCGCAAACGGTTATATACCAGTAAGCATTTGCCCACAACACACATGGCTTATTCCATCACAAACAGCTCGGATGGATCAACTATATGCCACATATCGCACACGCAACTCTAATCTGATTCATTCTTGATGTCTCCGACATCGCTCGCACAGTTCGTCTTATTTGCCACGTATCACTGTGTCGGCCTCTGCTCGCCGTTAGGCGCCGCAGCGCGTTGTGCTCACCGTTAGGCAGCGTGGCACACTCTTATCGCGTTCGTCGGCGCGTTTGGCTTGTGGATAGCTTTTCCTTGCGTGTTCAACTGATATATGCATATATATGGGTGCTCGCTATTGAGGCGACCGCGAAGCGCTTTGCTCGCGTCCCTCCGCGCGCGCTCTGCCAGCGGTTGGGCCTGTGCACAATCATGTCGGGGGGCCCATATGCATGCAGTTGCGCCGCACGTGTTGCCATGCAATGCAGTTACATGCGACACGATGGAGTTACGCGCTGCAAATTAGAACTGCCATCAGGGTGTGCCGATTGTCCAGGCCGTTCGACTTCCCCTTTAATTCTCGCGGCCATTATAACCTTAGTCTCTTCAACCTTTCAATCGCGCCCCACAACACAACAAGCACACCCACGACGACACATAGAGAGGGGATGTCTAGCGGCGCTCCAATGGAGTACGACGAGCATAAAGTGGTGACCCACGCGAGGGAGACATATCTCTTGGTGGTGTACACCATCGACCCAGCCATGGTGGGCGACTACATCAACACCGTTGAGCAGTTGCTTGCTCGAGACAAGTACAAGGTGGTCGACATCGACCTCCAGTACACCGTCGGTCGTCCCAACATAGATCAGAAGGTTGCCCTTGCCCAATTGTGCGTGCGCCATCATGTCCTCGTCTACCACTACTGCATGGCCACAGAGCCTTGCGACCGTTTCACCAGGTTTGTTAACAGCTCCGACTACAAGTTCGCTATGGTGGAAACCACCGACGATGTAAAAGCGCTCAGGGTTACGGGCTTGGCCTGCGAGAACCTTGTCGAAATCCTTGAGCACTACAGGGTCTGGGGCAGCACGAAGAAGGACTCCCTGGTTGAACTCACGTCGGCCATCATCGACCCATACTACGAAAAGATGAAGTAGTGTGCCAATAGAACACGTCCCGTATCCTGGCATGGGGCCTGGATGCGGCAACTGGATTAACCTCACCTCAGATTCGCGGCCAAGAGCATGTACACATGCTACAATATGCATAGGAGGATCGTTGACATGAGGAAGTGCCTCGTCACCCAAATCAACGAGGCCGGATTGAGCCACAAGCAGAGCAAGCGTCACAAGAAGTAGATGATGATCAGATGATCGTTTATCCTAGTTAATCATTCATGTAATATATAGTTTACCTTGGTGTGTGGAAATGTCCTGTGTGTAGTAGCCACCTATGTAATTATGCGGGTAATAGTTTAGTTTGGTGTGTGCAAATGTCATGTGTGTAGTAGCCACCTATGTAATTGGATGTTAAATTTGGTTATGCAACCATGTCCTTATAAGTGTGTGTGCGTGTGTGTGTGTGCGTGTGTGTGTGTGTGTGTTGTTGTTGTTGTTCTGTATGCAAGCCCAATGCATAACACACACGTCTTATTAGTAGCAATCATCTGTGTTATTATCGGTCTTCGCACACATTTCTGGTTACATACCTATTTGCCGCGTATCACACACATCTTGTTATATTGAACCGTTTCTGTTCTCTTGTCTCAACGCAAACAGTTCATCTGAGTGAACCGCATGCCATATATCGCACACTCCTTGATCTACCTGACCGTTTCTTTTGTGTTGCCTAATCACAAACAGTTCATCCGAGTGAACCATATGCTGTATATCGCACACACCTTCATCTGACAACTCGTTTCTTTTGTTCCTCCTCATCGCAAATAGTTATGAACTGAACCGTATGCCCTGCATCGCACACACAACTAAAATTTGAACAGTGTTTGATGCATCCGTCATCGCAAACATTTTGCACCTTTTTTGACGGTTTTTTACACCACCGTTTGCGATTATTGCATCACACACAGTTTCGTCAAAGGGTCTCTGATCGTAGTGTCGCGCTAGCAGCATGCTGCAGTAGTGACGGTTGCTCGAGTCCACGGAGGGCTCCACCCATGAAGGGTCCATGAAGGAGCAACCTTGTCTATTCCATCATGGCTTACGTCCACGAAGGACTAGCCTCACTCGGGTAGATTTTCATGAAGTAGGCAATTTCCTTGCCCTTACAAACTCCTTGGTTCAACTCCACAAGATTTTGGAGGCTCCCAAGTGACACCTAACCAATCTAGAAGACACCACTCTCCAAAAGGTAATAGATGTGTAGTTGATAATGAACTCCTTGCTCTTGTGCTTCAAATGATAGTCTCCTCAACACTCAATTAGTCTCTCATAGATTTGGCTTGGCTAGGAGAGGGATTGGAGTGGAAATCAACTTGGGGAGGCTAGAAATGAAGGTTCAAATGGTTGGATTGGAATCTCTTGATTTCAACACATGAGTAGGTAGTTCGCTCTCAGAAAATGAATGGTGGAAGTTATGTTTCGTTCTGATGGCTCTCTTAGAGAGTAGGTGGGGTGGAGGGGTATATATAGCCTTCACCCAAAGATCCAATCGTTACAACCTTTTGTCCCAACTCGATGACACCGAAGCAAATTCTCACTGAGACGGACCTATGCAAAAGATTCAAACGTTGGACATCTCAGTGGGACCGAACAGAACAAGTCGGAGCCACCGAAGTGCAACGGCTAGGGTGGAACCTTATTTCGGTAATTCCGATCGTTTCAACTTGGTGATTCCAAAGTGAACCAATTTCATTACAAAAACTTGGTCATGCCATCTCGGTGAGACTGAGATCCATATCGGTAGAACCGAAATGTTAGGGTTTGGCACTGGCAGTGTATATTATCAACTCGGTGAGTCTGGGATAGAACTTTTTGGTGGGACCAAGATGAAACTTTAGGGTCTGGACATATGTGAATTGGAGAAGGTGTTTGAGGATTTTTGGAGCAACATCACTAAGCACTTAAGCAATTGAGTCATGATCAAAACCTCATCCCCTTTTAATAGTATTGGCTTTCCTATGGACTCAATGTGATCTTGGATCACTTAACCAAAAATGTTGAAGCTTTGCCAATCCATGTCCTTAGCATTTTGAGGGTTCCACATTCTCATGTCCTTGCCATGCCAATCATTGTTCTTTTATGAAATCTATTATGAGCATTAGATCAATAATGTATATGTTGTTATGAATTACCAAAACCACTCGGGGATTAGTTGCACTTCCGATCTCCCCCTTTTTAGTAATTGATGACAACATATAGATCAAAGATTCGACAAATGATATAATCAATGAAATACATCGTGGCTTTGAGAAGTATGTGATAAGCAAGAGCTCCACCTAAATTTGTGCATTATTAAAAAATTGCATTGAATGCAAATGCGCAATCAATTAGGATCATGGGTCACTCTTCCATGTCACATACAATTGGTAGAGCACTCAAAATGATGTGATTGCAATGTAATAAGCACTCGTCACCAAGAAAACAAGTGAATGATCATACAAGAGCATACCAATAGATATTTAAGCAAGCATAGCATCAAAGTATGGGATGATCAAGCACAAAGTAACGTAGTTTCATACAAGCATAAAAAAAGTAGCACGAAGTAGCACGAAACTCAAGAAAACCAAACAAGAAAAAGCAAGAACTCTCTCTCTCTCTCAGCCCTAATGATCTATACTAATTCTCCCCTTTGGCAACAAGTACCAAGAAGTTCGAAGAAGTAAAGAGCTAAAAGTTGCTCTGGTCTCAATCTCCTGTATTTCCTAGTGGTGAAGCCCTCTGACTTGTAGCGCTGGTGTGCGTAGACATCGTCGGAGTAAAGAGAAGTGTGTTTGCGAAGATCCTGGATGATGTCTGCTGGGGTGGTGGTGTAGAGACCGCTAGAGGAACTGATGGGGCAACTGTGGGTGCAATAGCTGGAATTGAAACTGTGGCTCCGGAGGTGACTAGCACGACTGCTGACCTAGGCATGGTCTGGAACTGGGTAGTAGTGGGAAGTCATGTGCCATGGTTCTCGTCATCACTGCTAGAATGTGCTCCAACTTTATCCACTTACTTCCTTGGACTCTCCACAGTGGTTTGTATCTCTGTGACCTTGACATCTAGATCATGGATTTTTGTATCAATGATCCTCTCGAAGCTCTCCTGGTTCTTCACAATGTTGCTCAGGCTCTTCTCAATCCTCTGAGTAGCTCGAAGAAGATAGTTTATCTAGTATGTCTTGGTCTTGAGCATGGGAGTGGTGGTAGCACTTGGCTCTGCAGTCCTAGCAGCCTTAACTTCTGCCTCTATCTCTGCCTGTGTTGCATCCGAGGTGGAATGGAAAGGATCCATCGTCATAGTGTTGTCCTAAAACTCTGGCTGTAGTGGCAAATGCTCGTGGTCTAGTAGATATGTTTTGTTACCAACCTTGGAGTTGATAAGCAACTGAATGTGTTAAGCGAAACCACATGACCATTTCTGATCTGCAGCAGTCCTCTTGATAGTTCCCACAATAAGATCCATCACTTTAAACTTCTTGAAAGAACATGCGGTGCCCCCATGTTTTGTTTGGGTAATTAATGACAATCTCTATGTACTAATGGTTGCCTTGAGTTATATTTGAAGTATTTGTCCATAGGCTTTTCTTGGAGTCCATTTGTTGGTTTCAAGGAGAGTTTGTGATGACCAAGGTGCTATTCAAGGAATTACCTAAAGATTGGTCATGTGAGAGGCTGATCAAGACTAAGTCAAAGAATGAATCAAGTTGATCAACACACAAAGTGTAGAAGATGTACCGAGAGGGATCAAGTGATCCCATGGTAGGGTAAGCATTGTCAATTACGCTTTGTGTACTAACCCATGGTCTTCGTGAGAGTTCTTTGTGAGGCTAGGTTGCAGTGTGCACGTTCAAGTGATGCATCACGAAGAGATCAAGTGCTTGAAGATTGCCATCCATTGTGATGACAATGGACTTGTGAAGATGTGCCAACCATAGTGGAGTATGGGGGAGCAATCTACTAGTCTTCACCAAGCCAACGCAATCAAGAAAGGTGGTCCAACTTGACGAAGTCAATATGTTCTACATCTAGCTCAAGTGGACTTTGTGCAAGGAAAAGGTTTGGCCTTGATAGGTTCTCTATTTTACCGGTCTCATGGTGGTAGTTTGGATATCGGGTTATATGATCGATTGACGTACTATCAAGGGGGCTCTCAAGCAATGAGCTTGATCGTATCATTCGTAGAGAGCTCAAACCATTGCATGCTTGCATCATCTTTATTGGTTCTTGTTTGGTTTTCTCCTTTTGAGATCTAGATCTTATGGTCATCTTCTTGACTCGAGTTCATCGAAAACGAAGTTCTCATGCTTCTTCTATTGCGTTTTCGGTGTTGGAGGGTTTACCGGTCTTATTTGAGGAAGGGTTCTCACCATTTTATTATGGGCCTCTCATAATTTACTTATTATTGTTATTTCTATCAATATTATATTATCCCTTGTTTCTAGCTTTCCAATAAACTTGGTTCCGTTGAATTCGGAGTCTGTTTGCAGAAGTTGTGTCAGTTTTGGTGTTCTTAAAAAGGCTACAAAGGTACTACCGCTCACGGGAGAGGTACTACTGCTTAGAGGGGGTGTAATTTTTTGCTACCACTCTTGGGAGTAGTACTACCGCGGCTACTTCTGCTCCGGACCAAAAAAATCGTCATAAGTCCAGCGGTGGTAGGCACAGATGTATTTAGTACCGCTTGCAAGCAGTAGTACAACTACCCTTAGCGGCAGTACCACTACCCCTAGCGGTAGTACCGTGAGGACGAGTGGTAGTACCGCTCCGGCAGTTCTACCAGCCTTTTGCCTCCTCGCTGTTGTTTTTCAAAGGGCTTCCACCGCCCTAGCGGTAGTACCTCTCTATGCGGGCTGTGAGCATAACGGTTGGATTTTTTCCCCACCTATAAAGGGGGGTATTATTCCCCAATGAACCTTATCCTTTGAGCTCGTGTTCTTCCCCCGTCATTGACCTTCTTCGATCTTGCTATCTCTCAATCCCTCCATGGATTCTTGCTAGTTTTTGGGGGAAAAGAGAGAGGAGATCTAGATCCACATTTCCACCAATCACTTTCTCCTCTATGTGAGGGGAACCCCTTGGATCTAGATCTTGGAGTTCTTGGTGTTCTCCTTCTTGTTCTTCCTCTCATTTTCTTCCTTAGCATTAGTTGCTTCGGTGGGATTTGGGAGAGAAGGACTTGGGCACTCTCTGTGCCCTTGCCATTGCATTTGGTGCATCGGTTTGAGTTCTCCATGGTGATACGTGGAAGTTACAATTTGAGAAGCTTATTACTCTTGGGTGCTTGGTACCCTTGAGGTTGTTCCTCTTGGGTGCTTGGGCGCCCTAGACGGTTGGTGGTGTTCGGAGCTCAATCATTGTGGTGTAAAGCTCCGGGTAAGCGTCGGGGTCTCAAATTAGGTTGTGGAGATTGCCCCGAGCAATTTGACGAGTATCATTGACCGCCCCCAAGGGTTGCCAAAGTGTACGGGTTCGGTGATCGCCCCCAAGGGTTGCCATTTGTACATGTTCGGTGACCGCCCTCATGGGTCCCTTAGTGGAATCACGACATCTTGCATTGTGCAACGGCGTGAGGAGATTACGGTGGCCCTAGTGGCTTCTTGTGGAGCATTGTGTCTCCACACTGCTCCAAACGGAGATTAGCATCCGCAAGGGTGTGAACTTCGGGATACATCATCATCTCCGCGTGCCTCGGTTACCTCTTACCAGAGCCCTTTACTTATGCACTTTACTTTGTGATAGCCATATTGTTTCTTGTCATATATCTTGCTATCACTTAGTTGTTTATCTTGCTTAGCATAAGTTGTTGGTGCACATAGGTGAGCCTAGTTGTTGTAGATTTTGTGCTTGACAAATTAACCGCGAAGTTTATTCCGCATTTGTTCAAGCCTAAACTGTAATTATTTTAAAGCGCCTATTCACCCCCCCTCTAGGCGACATCCTTGATCTTTCAGTTGGTATCAGAGCCTCGTCTCTCTTTATAGGGCTTAACCGCCTAGAGAGTAAGGATGTCGACTAGGGCTTTAGGATTCTCTGTCACTCTTAGTTTCGATGGCACAAGTTTTGATGTTTGGGTAATTTGCATGCTTAATCTCTTTAGGGTCATGGACCCAAATTTAGAGCGAATTGTAGATATGGGTTTTTCCTCCTCCAAAGGATCTCCAAAGATTATATTTAGAGGATGAGAAAAACTCTTATCTCAATGCTCAAGATTCTAATGTGCTTTTTGATGCTTTGAGAAATGTAGTTATATTTCAACTCATGCCGTTCTAGGACGCTCATGAGTTGTGGACAAAGCTTCAAGATAAATATGGCGTGTCCAAGTTTTGTGGGGATGATTGTTCTCCCTCCACCTCCGGCCGTGTTGAGTTCTCAACTTATTTTTTTCACCTACATGTGGTTTGCCACAAGGTAATGACATGGTGAGTAGTGGTATTCATTGCAATGATGATAGTGGGCTTATTGTTGATAATCCTTCATCACTTTCTTATTGTAGTGCTTCATCTTTGGACTTTATCACTTCAAGCACTCCAAATGTTTTAGCTGCATGTGTTGATAGTCCTTGCATATCAGGTAGAAATTTCTTGACTAAATCTCATGATGATATGCTTGCTATGTCTTGTTGCCATGATAAAAATGCATCTATTTCCTTGAATTGTTGTGCTAACAATGTAGAGGAAACCCAACACCCCATGGAGCAAGATGTGGTCTTGAATGGTGCTTCAAGGGGTCCTACATCATCATCTATTGCATTTTGCCTTATGGCCAAGGCTTCAAAGGTATCTCCCACTTTGAATCCCAATATATCTTGTGATGATATTGATGATGGCAAGAATATGATGATGTTGATTATGATGAAGAGAATGATACTGTTGCCTCCTTAAAAATTAAGGGGGGAATGATTTTTAAAGCTTTTCTTAAGAATAAAATTGCTCGTTCCAACTTCATGGAGATCATGTCTATTGCTATTGAGGGCAAGAAATATATTGATTAGTTGGAATTTCGTCTTGAGGAGCATGATGTTACCATTGACAAAATGGAAGGTCATGAGCATGATTACACTAATGAGATTGCGGACCTCTCCAAAGCTCTTGAACTTGCACAAATCACCAAGGAATCTCTTGAGGAGACTTTTGATCTAGAATTATCTAGAGTGAAGGAATCTCATGATAGAGCTCTTGAGGTGGCCAATGTCTTTGAAACTAAAAATGAGAAGCTTAAAGTTGCGCATGCTAAACTCCTTGAGGACTTTGGGCACCTCGAATATGGTTCAAGGGTCATTAAGAGTGAGCTCATCAAACTCACCAAGTCTCATGCTCAACTTAAAGCTTAATATTCTAAAGAGCTTGTCAAGTTGCCTTCTCCTCTTGCTATTATTGATGATGCTTGTGCTACTAACTCTATTTCTAGTGAGGAATCCATTTTGAAGGAGAATGTTGAGCTAAGGGCTCAACTTGAATTGCTATCTAGCACTTATAGGAAATTGGAAGAAAGTCATGTAAAGCTCCCAAGATGTCATTATGATCTTCTAGTATCCCATAATGTGCTAAAGATAGCTCATGAGGCTATGATTATCAAGGTAATATCTAGTGAGTCTCATGTGGATACTAACACTAATTCAAGTCAAAATGCTATCTTGCCATGTGCTAGTCCTCCATAATTCATCGATGCATAACATTGGCACATCTTGTGATGAATTGATTTCCTTGCCTTGTTGCTCTAACGATGAAGCTTTTACTTCCTCTAGCACTTGTGTTGATACTAACCATATATAGGAAATCAAAGAGCTCAAGGACCAAGTCACTTCTTTGAAGAAAGACTTGGAAAAGTGTCATGAAGGGAAGTCCACACTCAAAAATATCTTGATTGTGCAAATATCCCCCAATGACAATGATTCAACTCCAATAATAAGAAGAAGTCCAAGAGAAACAAGAAGAAGGTCCAAGAACAACTCAAGAATTCGGCCAAGATTATTAGCTTCAAGTGCAAAATTGAAGGGCATCATGTTAGATCTTGCCCATTGAAGAAGAAGGCCATTAGTGGCAAGCAACAAGGGAAGAGGCCACAAGTTCAATCTCATTCTCAACCTCGAGTTGAAGAAAGGCCTGCAACAGCCTGATTTTTGGCCCTTTCTTTTACTTTTGGTTTTCTGAGGTTTTTGCGTGAGTTTTCTTTTTCTGTGGCTTTGTGGTCTGGAAACTAAAGAAGATGCCCTCTTATTTGCTACCAGAGTGGATTGTCATCCCCAAATTCAACCCTAGACCTTGCCATTTTCATCCTAGCCCAAATCCCAATATTCTTTTTATTGGGAATATTCCTTTTCTATTAAAGGAATAACTCAATTTGCCCTAGGTTGTGAAGCAACCTATATTTCCATCACTCCAAAAATTCCCAAATAATTCTCATAACTTGTTTGGGTCATATCCTCCTCAAATATGGCAAAACATTTCATTTGCCATGTTTATCATCATGCTCAAATAATTCATTTCCTATTCTACCCTAAATGGCACATTGTGAAACAAGTGCTATTTTGCTTTGCCCAATTAACCTCAAACTCCTTGGACGTCTTTTACTGTCCATATCATTGCCACATGCCAAAATGCAACCTCATTTGCCTAGTACTCATTTAATTATGATTTTCCAAAGTTTCTGTCCAGAAAGAAACTTTGTGAAGGAGGTACAAGGTAGGCATATCCAAATGAGTTGAAATTTTGCAAGGTCCTTCATATCATCATATCATAGACCTCCACCAAAGTTGAGCTCATGTCATGCCTCTATGTGAGCACAACTTCAATTCTTTGATATTGTCCAAATTTTCAGTTTGTGAAGCAAGTATATTTTATCTTGCTCCATTATGGCTGTAAAGTTTTCTAGGCCTTCACTTATCCATATAAACTCCCTCCACCAAGTTGTGGCTCAATTAATTTAGCCATTTTCCCTGTGTAATTTTTCCAAGTTTCTATCCAGAGAGAAGCTATGTGAAGCAAGTGCTATTTTGGTTAATCCAAATGGCATGAAACTCATTGGGAATCTTAATATCTTCAAATCATTGGGCTATGACCATTTTCAGATCATTTGATGCAACCATGTGAGTGCATCATCCAAATCTCCATTTCTGGCCATTGTGGCATTTTCTACAGCAACCACCCTCTAAACTCCTCCTCTTAAGATGATTACTAGTGATCATAGTCACCTTAGTGTGTGATAAAAACCAGAAAATCACTTCCTTCGTTTCCAAGTATGTTTCCCCTCTGGACAGTACAAACACCTTACTGCCAAAATCTGTTGGCCCCTCATGCAAATCTCTTCTTTGCCCCTGAACTGACTTAGTGCTTCGTTTAGACTCGGGGCACTTAGGTAAATGCACTAGACACGGTCGGTCTAGCCAAAACTCTCATTTTGCACCAGTGCGCGTGGTGATCATGCTTGCGTCATGCTAAACTCGTGCTCTGGCGTGTTCTTCCCCCTGTTCTCGTCGCCTTCCTCCTCGTCTCGACGTCCCACCTTATCCAGGAGCTAGCCCGTGCTCGACTCAGTCGCCCTGCGTCGCTGCTCCACCCTGAATCGCTGTCGTGTGGTCGCCGTCGTCGCGCCAGTGCCATGCCCAGCCACTGACCTCCATTAATGCTTGGTCAGGAGCTCGCCTATGAGCTCCAGAAGCCTCCCCTCGGCCTATATAAGGACCCCTAGACTCTCCTGCAGCTCCCAAGTCCCTCCCTCGCCTCATTTGCCCCTCGGAGCAGCCCAATCTCGTTGGAGTTCATCGGGTTTGTCCCAGCCATCGCCGGAGTTTGAGCTAGTCCGGTCACCTTGGGCTTCCTCTTGCCTCCCTGATCTGTCCATCGTGATCCTCGCCTCCCAGCGGTCCTCCCCACCCCACTTGTTCGATGCCGGAGCTCCTCTGGCCGCGCCTCCCTAGAGTTGGCCGTCGCCCCACCTCTCGGCCACCTTGTCGTCCGGCCTCCCTAGCCACCCCCTCTCCATCCTGACACCACCACGGCCTTCCCCACCTCCCATAGAGTCGCCCGCCCACTTAGCCTCGCCGGAGACCGCCCGAGTCGCCGGAAGCCACCTTCGCCGAGCCGCCTCTGTCTCCTCGGGCCGCCTCCCCTCGTCGTCGTTCCACTTCTCCCCGGTGGCCGCCGCCCCTCTGGATGGGTGCGCCAGGCGCTACCGCACCTTCTGGTGGCCTCAGCCAGGCGGGAGATGGCCGGAGCCACCCGGGCCCCTCGCCGGTGTCACCTCTCCCCTGCCTCTTCTATGTCTCGATCGGGACAGAGGGAGGAGGAAGAAGACGCGGCCTGTGCCCCCTCCAGCTGGCCAGGCAGGCCCCGCCTCCCCTCTTGAACCCACGCATAAGTGACTAAGCCCCGGGCCCGCGTGCTTTTAAGTGGAAGCGCATTTTCAGAAATGCGTTTTTCCTTTTCTAAATACGTACTTTGGATTAGCTTCAGAGAAGATTGTGTTTTCACTTTCTAGAAAGCGTATTTCTATCTACTTCAGCACAGCGTATGCTTTCCTATGTTGAAAGTGCATTTCTCTAAATCCGTTTCTGCCTTATCCACTCAGGGACCTATTTGTGGTGATATTTTTACAGAAAAGTCCCTGAACTTCAATCCCTCACAGCTTTTTGCTCGTAACTCCGATCGAGGTGAAACCAACACTCACATCTTCATATCATTGAGCTCTTTCTGTTGGTTCCATTTTCACTAGGTGGTACCATAGTGAAAATGACCATTTTCCCCTTGCTTCTAATCAACCCCGTCGAGTGAGAACCGTCCGACTTTTCCTTTCCGCGGCCTCACCACACTTCTTCCAGGAGTCTCCATAACCCCCAGGAAAGCCAGAACACCCACTTGCATGATGGTCATGTAGTAGCCATTGTTTTCAACTTGAACATTTAATAATTGTCTGTTTGTTTAACTGCAACTGTTATCGTTGTTTCAGTACTGCTTATTAGTTCATGTTCACCTTCGTGCTATGTTTTTATGCATCTGGTTATCTTGTGTTCTTGCTAGTATTACTTTCTTATGTCATGCATGCTAGCAGTACATATTGATGTTGGTAATGGCCTTTGGTACATCACTATCGTCTGTTTCGAGTGATGTTGCAATGGCTGTTCCTTTGCATCCCATTGGTTAAATGCTTGCATGTAGTATTGTCATTATGTTCTTGCATGATAGTTGTTGTTGATGCTAGTAGTTATGCCATGAGTAGTGTTATGCTCGTGATGCTCGTAAATATGCCATGCTCATCTGGATAAATGCTTCACTGTTGTTATGCTTAAGATTTATGTTGCATCCATGTTTATGTTGCATCCATGTTTATGGATGAGTCATGGTGCCTCTGAATCGAGCTAACGAGTGCAACCACATTTACCTTATGGGAGGTCTTGATTCGGTCCTTTGTCGTGCCTCTCGTCGGTGCCTCCAATGAGGGAAGGTTATGCGCGGGCGCTACCCTGATCAGGTAGGATGACATAAGCCTTGTGTGCCCATTTGTTTTTATGGTACCTTATCCCCATTTGGGACCGTTTTGCCACGACGGTGGCCGAAAGTGCCTTTGGTAGGCATGGGGCCACCCATGACTTAGCCCTGAGAGGGAGTTGGTCGGAGTGGCCGGGAGAGTGTCATGGCAAGAGAAGGGTTTCATCGGAACGCCCTTGGTCCACCCGAATGGGAGTACGAGGCCATGGGTTCTGTGATGTGGGTAAAGTGCGCTAACCTCTACAGACTGTGTGTTAAATCTATCGATAGCCATGCCCGCGAATATGGGCCTAGTTTGAGATCGGTCACACTATGGGCCAACAGTAATAATAATGATGTTCTTAATAACAACCCCGGTTCGATGATGAAAGAAGTTGGTTGATATTTATGTGATTATGAGAGGATCACCGTGGTATCGAGGATACCGAGTGGCTGGATATTTGTGGTGTTATGCGAGAATCACGGTAAAGATCAAGCTCCTTGTAGTCATGTAATGATTACTACGGTATTGTTTATACCAAGTTTGATTTGATCCTCAGATGATCGTGTGATGTCCGAGGATGGTAAGTGATGCATGTGATGGTTACGAGGTAACCCGAGTAGAGTAAGTTAGTGCATGATAGTGTCATCATGTTTATATGTTAATATCATCATGTTTATATGTTCATGCCATGTTCATATTGTGCTAGCGGTATCATGTTGTTCATGCCATGTTGATTTGATGATATCATATTAATCCTTGTTGACCTGTAATTGCCATGCTATTGTTTGTCTTGAATGCTTCTGGTTATTGTGAGCTTGCAAGTACATTCAATGTACTGACCTGTCGTGTCATGCCAGTTTGCAGGTCATGCCGGATTTGATTGCTTGTTTGTCATGGATTCTTTGTTTGCGAGCTAGGATAAGCGTTCCAGCCGGAGTCCCTGCAGAGTGGAGTTCACCTCCGTCGCCGTTGTTCCGCTGCTAGAGTTATTCCGCTGCTTCGTGTTGTCTGCTGCTTGCATAGAGCAACCGTGGCAGGCATAGTGTCGCATTGCCGATGTAATTCCATGTTATATTGGAATCCCCTTGTACCCAATATAGATTGTAATAAAGAGCTGATTTGTTCTATGCTAAGAAGTGTCATATTCCAGGAGACTTCTCCTCAATCTCTGGGCTAGAATACGAGGCGTTCCGGTATCTCTGAGCCGGGGTGCCACAAGGCCACTTCCCATGAAGACTCAAGTTAATGCTTCTCTTGTTGAGAAATCAAGTGAGAAGAAAATGAATAGTATTTGTTGCTACTTATGTCGTGAGAAAGGTCATGTCGCTTCTTCATGCACTAGTGGTAACTTATCCAACCCAATTATTATTGATAATATCTATTCTCTTTGGAAGGATAAGGTTGGCAATGTGTTTGCCAAGTTTGTTGGTACTCAAAGTGGTGTCAAGAAAAGAACCATTTGGGTTGCCAAGCCTATTGTGACTAACCTCTTAGGACCCAACTTGGTTGGGGACCAACAAGCTCAAACTTGATCAATAGGTGTTGTTGGAGGGCATTGGAGACTTGGCTACATTATGAAGAATTGAGGGGTCTTCATCATTCATATTGTCTCAAGCCAAGTCATTCGGATTATCAAGTTTCTATCCCATATCCAATGTGCCTCCTTGCGGTAACTTGTACTTAAATTGTTTACATTGAAAGTTACTTGCCCCTTTGCATGTTTTTGTTTTATACCTTGCATGTGTTTGTATATGTGTGCTTCCAATTTGATTATCTTGAGTAATCAAGTAGGTGTATGTTTGTTTGCACTTCATGTACGTGTGAGCTATGTGTTGAGCCTTTTTGCATCTTAGCACTACTGCGGGATACTGCTAAGGCAACACTACGATCAGAGACCCTTCGACGAAACTGTGTGTGATGCAATAATCACAAACGGTGGTGTAAAAAACCGTCAAAAAGGTGCAAAACATTTGCGATGTCGGATGCATCAAACACAGTTCAGATTTTTGTTGTGTATGCGATTCAGGGCATATGGTTCAATTCATTTAACTATTTGTGATGAGGAGGAACAAAAGAAACGGGCTGCCAGATGAAGGCGTGTGTGATGTAGAGCATACGGTTCACTCGGATGAACTGTTTATGATTAGGCAACACAAAAGAAATGGTCAGCCAGATCAAGGTGTGTGCGATATACGGCATGTGATTCACTCAGATGAATTGTTTGCATTGAGACAAGAGAACAAAAATGGTTAAATATAATAAGATGTGTGTGACACGCGACAAACAGGTGTGTAATCAGAAATGTGCGCGAAGACCGATCATAACACAAACGATTGCTTCTAATAAGATGCATGTGATATGCTGTATATACAACATCTATTGGCCATTGTGGGATGGGCGGTCATCCAGATACGCCATAAGGATGTGAAGAGGCATCCTATATCAGCAAGGACTAGCTGTTCCACAAGTAGCTCATGTAAGAGAACTCTCAAGTTAAGTGTGCACAGGCTGGAGTAGCCATCAGATGGGTAACTGGACGGGAAGTTGTGTCGATGTTAAATTAACTGATTGGATGGGTCATATCTTTCAAATTAAATGACTCATACGACCCATCCCATGAGTTAATTTAACCTCGAGGTCCTTGTTTTTTATTTTTATTTTGTTTTTTAGCACATGTTAAAGAAGGTCTACCGCATTACTTTTTGACAATGTGTATACGTGGCATACAATTGATCCATCCGACCTGTTTGTGATGGAGTAAGCCGTGTGTGTTGTGGGCAAACACTTGCTAGTGTACAACCGTTTGCGATTGATGAATTCATGACTGACGGGTTCCCTAGTGTGGTCCGTGTTCATCTCATCATCATCTACTTCTTGTGCTAGCCTGATGTTCCTTATATGCTAAGTTTCCATTACTTGATGGCGTTTTGTGAGCATGCCACCGTTTCCCGCCATTTCCTCACCTGTTTCCCGTCACCCAGCGATATCACGAATAAACCTAGGCGCGGCGCGACACACGGAGGCAACAAGCGTAGCCTATAGCACATCCACCTTTTCCAAGCATGCCAACCCACCAAAGCGCCGCCTCTGCCATCAACCTCGTCGACGAGGAAAACCAGAAGGCGCCATTGCCCGTCGAGGCCCCGAGGCTCCCTGGCAACGCGAGGGACGATGCCGTGATGCGCGTCATTGCCAGGGTTGAGCAGACCCTTGGAGCATGGCGCTTCAGCTCCACGGATCAAGATAGGCATGCCAGCGCTGAGAGGCTACAGCTCGCCGCACAACATGATCGATGGCGCGCCACACAGCAAGCTAGGTGCATCCGCGCTGATAGGCTGCGGCTCGCCACACGGCGAGACCGTTGGAGCACCACAGAGCGAGAGGCGTGGTGCACCGCACAGCAAGAGCTGATCCATCAGCGCTTGCTTGCTGTCGACAGGGCGTCGCAGCTGGGTACACGTCATGTCAGTACCCCCATTCCTTGTTAGGAGTGGGCACAGGCCCTCTGCACTATACTTGCACCATAGGTCGGCCACACTGTACTTGCACTGGACGCTCGCCACACTGTTCACATGGGTCGCGCCGTTCGCCTTGTCCACGGCCCTCTCGATGACAACGCGCTGGTCGGTAGGCCCGACCGTCTCCTTAGCCCAGGTGTTCACCTGGGCGCAGTAGAGGGACATGGCCTTTGCATCCTCGAGGTGGTGATCTCTGATGAAATAGCCAACTTGGAGCCCGAGATCGCGCTCCAGATGTACCGCAAGCTTGTCGACCGCTTGGACGAACGCCTGCACGAGTTGAGGCAGAGCCAAGAGCTACCGTAGGCAAGGGCTGCTGGTCATGGTATCATGGACGCGTTTTATTTTTTTGAGTCGTTTCAACATGGATAGCTATGTATTCACAGCAATCATAGTATTGCTCTATTTATTGCTCTTTTTTAATGCGTGTACTCTGTTTTCCGTTCTTATATGTTCTGTTTCAATGTGTGTTTATATGCTTGCCATTCTATATATGTGGATGATAACAGATAGATACAAATTAGTATACAAAAGTAGATAGAAAATGGATTTCGTATTATATATAATATTAATTTTTCATTAGTTCATCACAGAATATATGTAACGTCATCACATATACGTGATGATACTTAACTACTAGGTACAATGTATAAAATTGAAAATGAACAATACTAAAACTAATAATCCCTCCTAGGGCCAGTATTCCGGCAGCCCCTTGCCAGCTGCTCCCTGGTGCCCGACATCTTCCCAATGCGGAGGCAGTACTACACCTCCTCTGCCTTGCAGTGCTTGACGTACTGATCTGCCTCTTGTAGGCGAACGAGCGTGAACCATCTTGCCATTTCTTTGGGCGCCCACCGGAGCTCCTCGTTGGTGGCACGCTGGAGCTTATCAGCCCAGCTCCACGCAGTGATGAGGCACCTAGCGCCTTTGGCGTTCCTCGCAAAGTACCCATCTTTGTACACCTCCTCCGCATGACGACGTGCCCGCCCCCAAAGCTCTGCCGCCTCCTTTTTCTAGGCGGCATCACAGGATTCACAGGCCGGCTGGTACCTGGCATCCTCCTCCGCCATGTCCTTCTTGAAAGCCACTTGCCTAGCTTTCTCAGCCGGCGGCAGCGACTTCCAAAGACAAAGACCATACTGGCCCCAACACCAATCCAAAGTTGGGGGGTCCGGCGCAATCTTGTCTGGCGGCACGTAGGGATCCTTGTGCTGCTCTTCGAGTGAGCGTCCTCGGGGGGCGGCGACTACTCACCGGCGCGTGGGCGGACCGACACTGCCATGGTAGAGATTTGAGACAAAGGGAGACAGAGGGCGAGCAAGGGGAGGATGTAGATGAGAATGCAGGCAGGATGACGTGAGCAAGGTAGTATTTATTGGCGGCCGGAATCTAGATCGATGGGAACAGTACACACGCCGGTCGTCGGAATTTATGAGTACTGTAGTTTGAATAACACACGATTCCTACAGCAAAATCCGCGTGTGAACATTATAGCTGACGGTTCCCGATGCAGAACCTTGTCTGATTAATAACACCCGCCACTCACCTTCCAAACCTGGAGGCGCGAAATAGAGTGCCAATTGTGTGGGGGCCAGTTGTCTTGCCAGATTTTACATTTTCTTTTTTGAACACCAGATATTTACATCGTCTGATGATTTTTTTAACTCGCACACAAGTACACAAATATGATTTTTTAAACCGTTACGGTTAGCCGTTGCTTGTAGATGTAGTTCAAATTTGAATTACGGACATTAAATGGCTAGAAAATCACTTAAATGTCTTCAAAAGGTCAAATGACCCCTGAAATTTTCCAAATTTTCAGATGACAGTTGTATTAGTGCACATTACACGTTGAAAAAAACTGAAGGCCGTAAGAGGAAGCTATCTCCAGTTCGTCATCAAACATGCATTGTTCCCTCTCGGAACCACGAGCCTTCTAGTGAGTTGCTCCGATTTGTGAGGGGTGTGTCTGTCCAAACTTTCGTCAAACAGGCCATTTTTATCACATCATCTTGGTGGCATGACATTACATCAAGCAAGGTTTCTTGTTTTTCTGATAATTTTTTATTTTTTTGGAATTAAAATGCCATGGCACTCCATGCATGTGTCCATGCCGTGAGACCAATATGTTTGAAAATTCCTCTAGTTTATTGCACATGGCATTAACTCGCACACAAGTACACAAATATGATTTTTTAAACCGTTATGGTTAGCGTTGCATGTAGATGTAGTTCAAATTTGAATTATGGTCATTAAATGGCTAGAAAATCACTTAAATGTCTTCAAAAGGTCAAATGGCCCCTGGAATTTTCGAAATTTTCACATGACAATTGTATTAGTGCACGTTACACGTAGAAAAAAGTTGAAGGCCGTAAGAGGAAGCTATCTCCCGTTCGTCATCAAACATGCATTGTGCCCTCTCGGAACCACGAGCCTTCTAGTGAGTTGCTCCGGTTTATGAGGGGTGTGTGTCCAAACTTTTGTCAAACAGGCCAATTTTTTTCCACATCAACTTGATGGCATGACATTACATCAAGCAAGGTTTCGTGTTTTTCTGATCATTTTTTAATTTTTTGGAAGTAAAATGCCATGGCACTCCATGCATGTGTCCATGCCATGAGACCAATATGTTTGAAATTTCTTCTAATTTACTGCACATGGAATTAACTCACACACAAGTACACAAATACAATTTTTCACACCGTTATGGTTAGCCGTTGCATGTAGATGTAGTTCAAATTTGAATTACGGTCATTGGATGGCTAGAAAATCAGTTAAATGTCTTCAAAAGGTCAAATGACCCCTAAAATTTTCCAATTTTTTGCATGACAGTTGTATTAGTGCATGTTACATGTAGAAAATTTTTGAAGGCCGTAAGAGGAAGCTGTCTCCCGGTCGTCATCAAATATGCATCGTTTCCTCTCGGAACCACGAGCCTTCTATTGAGTTGCTCCGGTTTGTGAGGGTGTGTGTGTCCAAACTTTCGTCAAACAGGCCAAAAATTTTACTACATCATCTTGGTGGCATGACATTACATCAAGCAAGGTTTCATGTTTTTCTGATAATTTTTTATTTTTTGGAATTAAAATGCCATGGCACCATGGAATTAACTCGCACACAAGTACACAAATATGATTTTTCAAACCATTATGGTTAGCCGTTGCATGTAGATGTAGTTCAAATTTGAATTACGATCATTAGATGGCTAGAAAATAACTTAAATGTCTTCAAAAGGTCAAATGACCCCTGAAATTTTCCAAATTTTCATGTGATAGTTGTATTAGTGCACGTTACACGTAGCAAAATTTTGAAGGCCCTAAGAGGAAGCTATCTCCCGTTTGTCATCAAACATGCATTGTTCCCTCTCGGAACCACGAGCCTTCTAGTGAGTTGCTCCAGCTTGTGAGGGGTGTGCGTCGAAACTTTCATCAAACAGGCCAATTTTTTACCACATCATCTTGGTGGCATGACATTACATCAAGCAAGATTTCATGTTTTTCTGATCATTTTTTATTTTTTTGGAATTAAAATGCCATGGCACTCCATGCATGTGTCCATGCCGTGAGACCAATATGTTTAAATTCCTTCAAATTTACTGCACATGGAATTAACTTGCACACAAGTACACAAATATGATTTTTCAAACCGTTATGGTTAGTCGTTGCATGTACATGTAGTTCCAATTTGTACGGTCATTAAATGGCTAGAAAATCACTTAAATGTCTTCAAAAGGTCAAATGACCCCTGAAATTTTCCAATTTTTCACATGACATTTGTATTAGTGCACGTTACGCGTAGAAAAAATTTGAAGGCCGTAAGAGGAAGCTATCTCCCGTTCGTCATCAAACATGCATTGTTCCCTCTCGGAACCACGAGCCTTCTAGTGGGTTGCTCCGGTTTGTGAGGGGTGTGTGTCCAAACTTTCATCAAACATGCCAAAAAAATTACCACATCATCTTGGTGGCATGACATTACATCAAGCAATGTTTCTGATCTTTTTTTAAAAAAAGTTGGAATTTAAATGCCATGGAACTCCATGCTTAATTGTGTCATAGCCGTTAGACCAGTATGTTTGAAAATTTCTTCCAATTTACTGCACATGGAATTAAATCACATAGAAGTACACAAAATATGACTTTTCAAACTGTTATGGTTAGCTGTTGCATGTACATGTAGTTCAAATTTTAATTATGGTCATTAAATGGCTAGAAAATAACTTAAATGTCTTAAAAGGTCAAATGACCCCTGAAATTTTCCAAAATTTGACATGACAGTTGTATTAGTACTACAAATTTTCTCATACATTTAAAACACCATCCTTTGCCACTTTACTCCAAATTCGTCTGTCACAGCTAATAAAAATTATCTACAACATCACACATAGTTGTTTTGTAGGAATCGTTTGCGATGAAAATTCCTGGGTCTATTTAAGTCTTCCTCCTTAAGCTTCGCCAGCTCGTCTGCTCCAGTGTCGGCAACCCCCGAATCCACAAATCCCGATCCCCATTCCCGCACCCCTTCTTGCAAAGATGACGCCATGGAAACGCTTCGTGAAGGCCCGTATGATG
>NC_041389.1:265261948-265267460 GCF_002162155.2 Triticum dicoccoides
GACGCCTACACCGAGAGTGCTGCCGCATCCGCATTGCGCACGGACACTTCCGTCGAGAGGGCATCTGCGACAGCCGACATGGCAGCTGCAGCAGCCAAGACGGCTACAGCTGTGGCTGTGATGGCGGCTGGAAACGCCGAGAGCGCTCGAGTTGCCGTCGGTGCAGCCGATGTCTCCCTGGCCGGGTCAAGGCCATCCACGCCAAGATATTCCAGGCTAGCTCGGAATCCAGCATGCAACCCACATCCGAAAAGGCGGTGGAGGCCATGGAGCACCTGCTTCCTCATTAGGTCGTCGAGGGAGCTAGAGATGCAGGAGGCGGCGGAGACCGAGGAGCGCCGGGAGGAGGAGTTGTGCGTGGCCCAGGTCCAGGTAGAGAAGAGTCTATCCATCAAGGAATCGGCAGTGGTGTACCAATGCGAGCTCTGGTGCAACAACTACTATGAGTACTACAACCTTGAGGGCGGCGCCGATGATGAGGACGAGGACGCGATTGACTTCAGTGTGGGGGCATGGAGTCCACCAACGGCGGCATGTCGCCAGGACAAGTCATCAATGTCTCATCTCACACCTGTGATGCGTAGGCCGCCACGGCGGCAGATTTGTTAAAATTATGCGTACTTAGGCTTTGTTTCTAATGCTGGTCTTTTGTTAGAGCAATGTTTACGTCAACTGGCTCTGTTTAATTACTAAAATTGCTCGATTCGGTAAGTCTGGTCTATGTGCTGTACGCTCTTTTGTGTGCCCAAATTAGCGAGCGATGTTAAATTATGCAATGACGTACACGGGGAAATTTCCACCAAAACTTGAAATGTCAAACTCATCCCATGCACGTTAATCAGAAGAATCATTTGCGATGCACACTATTGTTCAAAGTGAATGGTGTCCGGCGGCATGATACGTCTCCAACGTATCTATAATTAATGAAGCATTCATGCTATTATATTATCCACTTATGGGCTTTATTATACAATTTTATATTATTTTTGGGACTAACCTATTAACCGGAGGCCGAGCCCATGTTGTTGTTTTCTTGCCTATTTAAGTGTTTAGAAGAAAAGGAATATCAAACAGAGTCCAAACGGAATGAAACCTTCGGGAGAGTTACTTTGGAACGGAAGCAACCCAGTGGACTTGGAGTGCACGTAAGGGAAGCAACAAGGAAGCCACAAGGCAGGGAGGTGCGCCCTACCCACCTGGGCGTGCCCCCACCCTCGTGGGCCCCTCGTGGCTCCCCTGACCGACTTCTTTCGCCTATATATCTCCATATACCCTAGAAACATAAAGGAGCACAATAGATCGGGAGTTCTGCCGCCGCAAGCCTCTATAGCCACCAAAAACCAATCGGGACCCTGTTTCGGCACCCTGCCGGAGGGGGGATCCCTCACTGGTGGCCATCATCATGATCTCGGCGCTCTCCATGACGAGGAGGGAGTAGTTCACCCTCGGGGTTGAGGGTATGTACCAGTAGCTATGTGTTTGATCTCTCTCTCTCTCTCTCTCTCTCTCTCTCTCTCTCTCTCTCTCTCGTGTTCTTGATTCGGCACGATCTTGATGTGTCGTGAGCTTTCCTATTATAGTTGGATCTTATGATATTTCTCCCCCTCTATTCTCTTGTAATGGATTGAGTTTTCCCTCTGAAGTTATCTTATCGTATTGAGTCTTTAAGGATTTGAGAACACTTGGTATGTCTTGCATGTGCTTATCTATGGTGACAGTGGGATATTCTCGTGATCTACTTGATGTACGTTTTGGTGATCAACTTGCGGGTTCAGTGACCTTATGAACTTATGCATAGGGGTTGGCACACATTTTCATCTTGACTCTTCGGTAGAAACTTTGGGGCACTCTTTGAAGTACTTTGTGTTGGTTGAATAGATGAATCTGAGATTGTGTGATGCATATCGTATAATCATGCCCACGGATACTTGAGGTGACATTGGAGTATCTAGGTGACATTAAGGTTTTGGTTGATTTGTGTCTTAAGGTGTTATTCTAGTACGAACTCTATGATAGATCGAATGGAAAGAATAGCTTCATGTTATTTTACTACGGACTCTTGAATAGATCGACCAGAAAAGATAACTTTGAGGTGGTTTCATACCCTACAATGATCTCTTCATTTGTTCTCCGCTATTAGTGACTTTGGAGTGACTATTTGTTGCATGTTGAGGGATAGTTATATGATCCAATTATGTTGTTATTGTTGAGAGAACTTGCACTAGTGAAAGTATGAACCTTGGGCCTTGTGTCCTAGCATTGCAATACCGTTTGTGCTCACTTTTATCACTAGTTACCTTGCTGTTTTTATAATTTCAGATTACAAAAACCTATATCTATCATCCATATTGCACTTGTATCACCATCTCTTCGCTGAACTAGTGCACCTATACAATTTACCATTGTATTGGGTGTGTTGGGGACACAAGAGACTCTTTGTTATTTGGTTGTAGGTTTGTTTGAGAGAGACCATCTTCATCCTACGCCTCCCACCGATTGATAAACCTTAGGTCATCCACTTGAGGGAAATTTGCTACTATCCTACAAACCTCTGCACTTGGAGGCCCAACAACATCTACAAGGAGAAGGTTGCGTAGTAGACATCAAGCTCTTTTCTGGCGCCGTTGCGGGGGAGGTGAGTGCTTGAAGGTATATCTTTAGATCTTGCAATCGAATCTTTTTGTTTCTTGTTTTATCACTAGTTTGGTTTATAAAAGTATTGGTGTACTAGGATAGGGGTACCCTAGTATCCCGAACTTGTGCACGGGCAGCCGCAGCGCCCCGCGGCAAGGCTTGCCGGGTGACCGCCAAGGTCCTCCGTGGTTCCTTTGGAGCCATTCAAGAACAAAGTATTCGAGTCAAGAAGACAAGGCCCCGGCAAGAGGAGCTTGCCGGGAAGGCCAACCAAGGCATTTCAAGGAACTTGCCGCGACGCGCCATGCGTCCCGGCAAGGCCCGGTGAGCGACAAGCTTCCGGGCGCGACAAGACAACGACCGGGGCAAGGCGCTTGCCGCAGCAAGCGGCCACTCTGTACCCACGCTCCAGCACATCCACCAACGTGTCGCCCTGAGGGCTTTTCCAGGCACGCGTGGCGGGAGGCTGTGCAGCCAGCGGTGCACGGTGGCATGCGACGCTGACAAGATAGCCATCGTGGCAAGCGATGGCGCCCCTGACGGTCCCTTTTTACACTGTTTGGGCGACACAGATGGGCATTTAATGCCTTTGTCCCCTGCTGTCAGGGTTAGGTAGGATGCACAGTGCAGGTAGTTGTACCTACCTCTTTCCTTTTCCATTTTTGCCCTTATCTACGTTGCCACCTGTCGGTGACCCCTTGAGCATATAAAAGGAGGCCCATGCGCAACATAGAGGGGGGTTGGAAACCAGAAAACACTCACGCTCGGTCTCATTAGCATCTGGTGTGTACTGTAGCACTTCTTGCTCCCGAGCAAGAACACAATACAATCCGACAAGCAGCAGTAGGAGTATTACTCTCTCCGGAGAGCTCCGAAGCTGGGTAAACTGCTTGTGTGCTTTGCCTCGATCTGCTCTTCTTGCGACCTCCGCCCCCCGCCAAACCGAAAGGGGCTCGGTCCACCGGTCCCATAGGTGTTCGTGGATCAGCTTCCCCAACATCTTTGGCGCGCCAGGTAGGGGGCGTCGAGATTGTGTGAACCTGATCCAGCGTTCACACGAGCTAGATCTTCATCTTCATCATCGACATGCCACCAAAGAAGAAGACTTCAGCGGCATCTGCTCCGTCCACGTCGATCCCACTGCCACTGGAGCAAACGGGTGGTGGGGTAGACGCCGGTGGAGGAACGGACATCGATGAGGGAGCCCATGACGCTGCCAGGTCCAAGGGCAAGGCTGCGCAAACCTCGGCGTCCTTGCTCGTTCCGTGCCCATCTCAGGAGGCGCAGGACCGACAACGTCATGGTATTCGCAGTACCATACGTTTGTTGGACCAAGATCAAGCTGGTGGATCCCGGGGCGCTCAAGACCAATATGCACGCCAACATGCCGGCACGAGCGAGACACGGTCACCCGGACGGGATACTGCTCCTTCTAACATAGTTAGAAGTCCGAGCACATCCCGCTCCTCGCGCCGTCCGCCACTGCCGCCCACCACTCCAGCAGAAGCTTTGGCGCGAGCTCAACTACTCCTGGATTACCCTCCAACATCAGACAAGATCCATGAATGGAGGGCCACCATTCAGAGTCTCATCGGCTACGCCAACGGCGACACTCCGTGGCAACCAAGTGCATCGTTGCCGCGGCAGGACGGCCAGGCACGAGCCGGCGGCGACGAAACTGGTGGGGGTGCAACTACCATGCACTCTCCACCCCGAAGGCCAAGATCGCTGACTCGCCGGATCCACCTCGACAGCGACTCCACAATGTCATCGGATCCACGAGCTCGTCGCGATCAGCGCCAAGTTCTTCACGATCGACAACAAGAAGACGCTCGAACTCGCATCGAGCGCCGAAGAGAAGCGCGACGTCAATCTGACCAGTGCGCTGGGCCCTCTGTCGACATGCATGCGCCAGGGGAACCAGGCGACTTGCCGTACGCGGTAGGTTGCCCTGCGTTCACTCGTGAGCTGCGGCAAGTCCAGTGGCCCAGCAAGAAAAACTTCAAGCCCGATGTACCAGAGAAGTACGACGGCAAGACGCATCCGTCGGAGTTCCTGAGCATCTACACCATCGCGGTGCAAGCTGCCGGGGGACGGGACGACAAGATCCTTGCCAACTACTTCCGGCTGGTACTCAAGCCCAATGTCAGATCCTGGCTCATGCACTTGCCGGACAACTCCATATCTTCTTGGGCAGATCTGTGCCATCAGTTTGTCGGCGCCTTTACAGGCGGCCACAAGCCTCATGGCCAAGAGAGTGACCTTCATCTGCTCGCCGAGAAGGAAGGAGAGCCCCTGCGCAAGTATATTCAAAGATTCAGCCGTGTACAGCACAAGATCCCAGATGTCCACCCTGCCGCGGTGATCAGCGCGTTCCATCAGAACGTGCGAAACCACAGGAGGCGGGAGGAGATGGCAATGTGCAAGATCAGAGACGTCAGTGAGCTATATGCCCTGGCCGACAAGTGTGCACGTGCTGAGGAAGGAAGGAGACTCCCCGGAGAGAACACAGAAGCAGGAGGATCTGACAGTGAGGATGCCGCCCCGGCAAGGAAAAACCGGCGGCGGAATAACAGGAAGAAGAAAGGCAAAGATGTGCTAGTTGTTGAGCAGTCCGGCAACGGAGGTGGCGCCAAGACAGCCAAAGCTAGTAGCGCCGGCGAGGTTGTGGCGGTCGCCGACAAGCAGGACGGCAACAACAAGCAGTACTGCAAAATCCACCGCACCAAGGGCCATGATCTCCAGAGCTGCAAGAAGGTCGAGCAGGTTGTTGAGCAGCAGAAGGCTGAATACGAGCGGCGCGACAAGGAGAAGGCCCAAGAAGGTGCTGGAGGAGCTGGCAAGAAACGTCCCGGCCGGGGAGGACGCCGTGGCAAGG
>NC_041389.1:265267660-265314775 GCF_002162155.2 Triticum dicoccoides
GCGACAAGGATGAAGATGATGACGATGACGAAGATATGGATGATGAAGAGACCGATGAGCAGGAGTTTCAGAAAGCCACTGAGGTCCTATGCATTGACGGCGGTGCTTCTCTGCATACTTCACACCGCCAGCTCAAGCAGTGGGTGCGAGAAGTCAATGCAGCAGAACCACCCGTCGAGTCACGCAAGCCTCTGAAATGGTCCAGCACACCTATCATCTTTGATATTGAGGACCACCCTGATCGCATAACTGCGGTCGGGTGCTTGCCGATGTTGGTCTCACCAACTATCCGCAACCTCAAGGTCACCAAGATGCTAGTCGATGGCGGGTCCGGCTTGAATCTGATCTCCTCCGCGGTGCTCCAGAAACTCCAAATCCCTGACAGCGAGCTCGAAGAGTCTGGAACATTCCAAGGAATCAATCCGGGAAGGAGCAAGCCGAAGGGAAAGATCATGTTGCCGGTAACATTTGGCAGCGAGTTGAACTTCAGGACTGAGAGGGTCACTTTTGACGTTGCTGATTTTCCATTGCCATACAATGGGATACTCGGTCGTCCAGCACTCACCAAATTCATGGCAGCCTCTCACTATGCCTACAATGTGCTGAAGATGCCAGGCCGGATAAGTGTCATCTCTGTCTCTGGCGACAAGAAGGATGCTCTTATCTGCGCCGACAAGATCTACCGGGAAGCAGCAGCCGCAACAGATAGCAAGTCACTTGCCGCTAAAGCTCCCGGGGGGAAGAAGAAGATCAAGTCCGGCAAGAGCTCTGATGCCCACTCCGGCAAGCGCACCTCTTCAGAGTGCTGCGCTGCCGTCGAGGACGCACCATCGAGCTCCACCGACAAGTGTAAGAAGGCAATGGCAGCTCCACTTGAGACCAAGAAGGTGTCCGCCAAGGAGGACGGCACTGGTGGTACCTTCACCATCAGGGCCACGCTCGATCCTAAATAGGAAAGCGTGCTCGTTGCTTTCCTGCGGGCAAACGTCGACGTGTTTGCATGGCAACCGTTTGACATCCCCGGTGTTCCTAGGGAAGTAATCGAGCACCACCTTGCCGTCTGTCCTCACGCGCGGCCCGTCAAGCAGAAAGTCAGGAAACAAGCAGTGGAGCGCCAAGAATTCATTGCAGAAGAAATCAAGAAATTGGAAGCAGCAGGCCTTGTCAGAGGAGTGCTCCATCCTACGTGGCTGGCCAATCATGTAGTCGTGCGGAAGGCAAACAGGAAA
Source organism: Triticum dicoccoides (assembly GCF_002162155.2). Classification (NCBI taxonomy): domain Eukaryota; kingdom Viridiplantae; phylum Streptophyta; class Magnoliopsida; order Poales; family Poaceae; genus Triticum; species Triticum dicoccoides. The sequence continues at coordinate 265,268,890 of NC_041389.1, forward strand.
TGGAGGCTTTGTATTGACTTTACCGATGTTAATAAAGCTTGTCCCAAAGACCCATTTTCCTTGCCGCGCATCGACCAGATCGTCGACTCCACGGCTGGATGTGACTTTCTTTCATTTCTTGATGCATACTCAGGATACCATCAGATCTTCATGGCAGAAGAGGATGAGGAGAAGATCGCATTCATCACACCATGTGGCACCTACTGTTTTGTACGGATGCCCTTCGGGTTAAAGAATGCTGGTTCAACATTTGCAAGGGTAGTCCATCATGCTTTTGAGCCACAAATACACAGAAATGTGGAAGCCTACATGGATGACATAGTGGTCAAGAGCAAGGACATGGCAACCCTGATTCAAGATCTAGATGAAGCATTTGCAAATCTGCGCAAGATCAACCTCAAGCTTAACCCCGAGAAGTGCGTGTTTGGAGTCCCTTCCGGCAAGCTTCTCGGGTTCTTCGTGTCTCAGAGGGGGATTGAAGCTAATCCCGACAAGATCAAGGCCATTGAGCAGATTGAAGCACCAAGCGCGTCAAGGATGTACGAAGGCTTGCCGGTTGCGTGGCTGCTCTCAGCAGGTTTATCTCTAGATCTGCTGAGCGCGCCCTGCCATTTTTCAAAATATTGAAAAAGGCAGGTCCAATGAAATGGACTCCGGAGGCAGAGGCTGCGCTGCAGGACTTAAAGAGATACCTGTCTTCCACTCCAACACTTGTCGCACCTAAGCCACAAGAGAAGTTGCTGCTATATATAGCGGCAACCAATCAAGTGGTTAGTGCTGCGTTAGTGGCGGAGAGGGAGGCGGATGATGAGCTGGCAACCACAGCCGATGCATCCAGTGACAAGTAGAGGGCTTCGCCGGCAAGCTCTGGTCCCGACAAGGATGGATCTGCGCAGGAGTGTGAGAAGATGCAGAAAAGGATGGTGCAGCGCCCAGTTTACTTTGTCAGTTCCCTTCTACAGGGGGCTAGGTCAAGGTACTCTGGTGTGCAGAAGTTGCTTTTCGGCCTTCTCATGGCCTCGAGAAAGCTGCGCCATTACTTCCAGGCACATGAGATCACAGTCGTCACTCGCTTTCCGCTGAAGAGGATACTGCAAAATCCAGAAGCAACAGGCAGGATTGTCGAGTGGGCACTAGAACTGTTAAGCTTTGGCCTCAAGTTTGAGAGCACTTCAACTATCCAAAGCAGAGCATTGGCGGAGTTCATAGCAGAGTGGACGCCAACACAAGATGAAGAAATCCCAGAAACGAGCATCCCCGTCAAGGAGGCGAGCAAAGAGTGGCTGATGTACTTTGATGGTGCCTTCTCGCTGCAAGGCACCGGTGCGGGCGTACTACTTGTCGCGCCCACCAGAGAACACCTCAAGTATGTAGTCCAGATGCACTTTCCCAAGGAGCAAGCAACGAACAATAGTGCAGAGTATGAGGGTTTGTTTGCCGATCTCAGAATCGCAGCGGACCTTGGGATCAAGAAGCTCATTGTCAGGGGTGATTCACAACTTGTCGTCCGCCAAGTGAACAAGAATTATCAGAGTCCATTGATGGAAGCTTACGTTGATGAAGTGAGAAAGCTAGAGGAGCACTTTGACGGCCTGCAAATGGAACATGTTCCAAGAGCTCAGAACGACATTGCTGATGGCCTGTCAAAGTGCGCCGCACTTAAGTTGCTTGTGGAACCAGGGATCTTTGTGCTCAAGCTGACTCAACCATCTGTAACACCATCAACTGGACAGAGCAAGAAGAGGAAGTTGATTTCTAGTGACTATTTTCCGGCAGAACTCCCCGAAGCCGCCGCCAAGAAGGTCCCCAAGATCAACGCCAAGAGTGCTGAGGAGAAGTATGCTCCGGGAAGCCTTACGGTTTGTTCCGTTGAAGCAGACGCTCCCGACAAGTTTTTCTCCGGCAAGCTTGCCGGGGAATATCAAGCTCCGGCTGAGCCACATGTTCTTGCCGTAGAAGCGGATGTTCCCGCAGCAGCAGATGTGCCTTTAGTCCTTGTTGTCGAGCCGCAAGCTCCAGCATGGGCACAGCAGATTGTCCATTTCCTTCAGACAGGAGAACTTCCCGAAGAGCAAGAAGAAGCGGAAAAAGTAGCCCGGCAGTCAAGTATGTACTAGTTTGTTGATAACACACTGTACAGAAGGAGACTCAACGGTGTGAAATTGAAGTGTATTCACCGGGAAGACGGACAAAAGCTGTTGGCAGAGATACATGGAGGCATATGTGGTCACCACATTGGCGCGAGAGCACTTGCCGGCAAAGCGTTCCGGCAAGGTTTCTTTTGGCCGACAGCCCTCCAGGATGCAACTGCACAAGTAACCAAGTGTGAAGCGTGCCAGTTCCATTCCAAGCAGATACACCAGCCAGCTCAAGCTCTCCAGACGATCCCTTTATCCTGGCCATTTTTGGTCTGGGGGCTCGACATCCTCGGCCCCTTTCCCCGAGCTGTCGGGGGCTTTGAGTACTTGTACGTTGCAATCGACAAGTTCACAAAGTGGCCGGAAGTGGAACCAGTGAGGAAGGTGACAGCACAGTCAGCAGTCAAGTTCTTCAGGTCGATTGTTTGCCGTTTCGGGATTCCTAACAGGATCATCACCGACAACGGCACGCAATTCACGAGCCGCACCTTCATGCAGTACGTCCAAGATCTTGGCGCCAAGGTCTACTTCACTTCTGTTGCTCACCCGAGAGGTAACGGTCAAGCGGAGAGGGCAAATGCTAAAGTGTTGCGTGGGCTCAAGACCAGGACTTTCGACAGGCTGCGCAAGTGCGGAAGAAACTGGATTGAGGAGCTGCTGGTGGTTCTTTGGTCGATCAGAACGGTGCCAAATCGAGCCACTGGCCAGACACCTTTCGCTCTAGTCTATGGAGCAGAGGCAGTTATCCCCACGGAACTCATTTACGGGTCACCTCGAGTGCTCGCTTATGATGAGCTTGAGCAAGAGCAGCTGCGACAAGATGATGCGCTGCTCCTTGAGGAGGACCGTCTTCAGGCTGCTGTACGAGCTGCTCGATACAAGCAAGCTTTGCGCCGCTATCATAGCCGCAAAGTTAATGCCAGAAGCTTCGAGGAAGGCGACCTTGTTCTTCGGCGCGTTCAGTCCGCCAAGAATTCCAACAAGTTGACGCCGAAGTGGGAAGGCCCTTACCGGGTGAAACGAGTCACTAGGCCCGGCGCTGTCTGCCTTGAGACCGAAGATGGCATTCCGGTGAGCAACTCCTGGAACATTGAGCATCTTCGTAAGTTTTACCCGTAGGGCACGGTTGCCGGAACCTGTTCCGGCAACCACCTTTTGTACAAGTCTTACCGCTGTTGCATGTAATCCTTTGTACAAAGCCGGGCGCAGATCCCGTGCATAAGTAAAGCTCATGTGCTCCACACATCTTGTCAATTTCATGCATTACATCTTTTTCTTGCATGCGTTATCTGACACTTTGTGCAGCAGCTATCCCCGGTAAGCAATAACGAGCCATAAGGCTCCATATCTTTATTTTCTCTTCTTTCTTTTTCTCAAAAAAGGAAAGGAAGGTTCCCTCGCCCACAAGTTAACCGGGGGGGGGGGGGGAGGAGAAGATAACGATGTGGACCGGGCGTCGTTCAAGGAAGTTTCGCCTTACCGGAAGACAAATGACAGAAAAGCTAAGTTGCCAAAGTTTGAGCAATTAGTTTTAATTTTTAAGTTATCTTCCTCGAACGACCGTGCTTTGTATGGAAAACCTGTGCGCGGAGGAACCAACTCGTAGCTAGTTGCGCCCTTACTTTGTTTCGAGTCCGCTCAACAACTTAAGTGTGCTACAACTAGTCGCGACAAGGTTTCTTGTCGGAAGCGGCACCGCCAGCAGGCTGCTGACGTCCCGCACTCAGCGCTCGCGGCTCGGGTGCCTGCGCCGACAAGTTCCCTAAAAGCGTAAGGCAAAAACATACAAAGCAAGGAATCAAGTAAAGGAAATAACATAGCGATCATTACCCAAAATAAAGTTATATTACAAGATAGCTTGTCACAGCTCTAATGGATTGTTCTTGTGACATGACTAGCAGCGACAAGAAAAAGAGAAAACGGGCGGCCTAATCTACGCGATCGCCCTCAACCCTCTTGATATCGCTCACCTTGTCCACAATGGGTGCGACAAGGGCCTTGAGCGCTTCCAAATCAGCATCCGCCGGCAGGGACTTGAGGACGTTGGTGAAGTTGAGGCCTGGATTGCGGAAGGCCACCTTCATCAGCACCTTCTGAAGAGCTCCTACACAAATCTTGCGTGACTCATCGGCCAACTGCTTTGGGATCTTCTCCCGGAGCTCTTGAGGGCCGTCGCCACGCCCTTGAAGAACAGGCTGAGCTTGGCGCTGGGTTGGAGATGCTCGTCAGAAGGATACCCGAAGTCCTCCATCCCCAGCTGCGCCAGCTCCCCATCGATGACTGCGGCAATGTTCACCAGACCCTCGGTCCAGTGCTCCACCGTCTCCCTGAATGTGTTTTGGGTGACGGCAATGCTCGCCAGCAGCTCCTCGTCGGCCTTGATCTTCTCCGTCAAGGCCACCTCACGCTTCCTGGCGTCGTCCAGCGTCTGGGTCAACGTGACTAGTTTCAGCTCAAGATCCGCATTGGAGTCCTTAGCGGCGTTGAGCTCCTTGCTCCTCTCAGCGAGAAGACCCTGCAGCTCCCCATGAGCGGCAGCATCCTTCTCGCGTTCGCGCTTGAGCACGGCAAGCTCCTCGCCGCTCGTCTTGAGATTGGCCTCCAGCTGCGCCATCCTCGTCTCCAGCTCCTTCTTGGCGGCCTCGGTAGCTGCGGCAGCGTCCTTTGCTTCCTAGAGAGCCCCGCCAAGTGTTTGCTCGCGTGCGACAAGCTCCTCCTCGTAGCTGTCAAGATTGGCTTTCCGCTGCACCAACTCGCCTTCTCGCGCGGATTGCTTCTCGGCAGCAAGCCGTTGTTCCTCCTCAACTTCAGCCTTCTCAAGAGGGAAGGCTGTGCGCTCCTCGGCGAGTCACTCCCGCTCCTGTGCCAAGGACCGGAGAGCTTCCTGGTTGAGGCCCCGGAGCTCCTCCGCGCACTTCTCCATATCCACTCCCGCCTTCGCGACGAGTGCTTCCCGGGAAGTCAGCTTGGCTTGTCGGGCGCGGTAGAGTGACAGCAGCTTCCGCAGCAGCTGCTCCTCCTCAGGCTCGCCACTGCTGCTGCTTGGTGCGTCGACCAATGACAGCCCAGCAGAGGCGAGCAGCTCTTCATCGAAACTCTCTCCTTCGACCGGCGCCCTGGAGCTCGACGCCCAGGGAAGCTTGATGAAGATGCCGTCGCCGGCCTTCAAGTAGGCGCCGGGCTGGGGCTCTTCGGAGCCTGGTGCCGCAGCAGCGGCAGAGGGGTCAGTGGTCGGTGCAGCACCTGGCACTCCTGCAGCCTCGGGGCCGTCAGTGCGATCGCCGGATCCCTCGCCAGCCTCTGCGACAGCAGCCTTGGCGGCCTCTTCGCCGGCGGGCTCATCGGCGCCGGCTTCCCCTTCGGCGGCCTCGGTTTCCATCGGCTCTGCGGCAGATGGATCTGATGAACGGAAGAGGGAGAAGAGTCAAGCAAATACTCAAAGAGAAAATCAGAAGAAGAAAATTCCAAGGGAAGTTCTTAGGCAAGTGGATTACCTGAGCTGGGATCTACGGTCGTGGTCTCAACCACCGGAGGATCACTGGTGCCGTCCCTTGCCGGAGAACTGTCCCTTGCCGGAGAGTTCTCCCTTGCCAGAGAACGCTCCCTTGCCGGGGGATCCTCCCTTGGCGGCGTAATCGAAGCAGATGGCACTTCGGGAGCGGCTTCTAGGCCCTCCTGGTGAGGCTGCTCTGCTCCTACACAAATTCAACAGACAAGATATTAGCAAAGGAAAAAGCACCCATGCGCGCCTGACAGCAGGAAGTAAACTATGAACTTACGCTGGGGGCTGCGCTGGGGGCTGCTTTGGGGAGTAGTTTCCGGGTCCGTCAAGGTGGTCTCAGACACACCCCCTGCTGACACGGTGGGATCATCCTCGATGACAATCACCGGGGCCTTGGCTCTCTTCGCCGCTCTCTGGGCCAGTGTCCTGAAAAGGAACAGGTTCAGATTGAAGCAAGTCAGATACAAGGCAAAAACAACAAGATTGAAGAACTACAAAGAACACCAAGAAGCTTACTCTTCTTCTTCCTCGTCGGAGCTGAGCGCGGAGAGATCGAAGTCCGGCTCGCCTCCGATGCGGCGAGGCAGAGGAGTAGGCTCCCTTGCCCGCTTGGCAGGGGCAGTAGCGGCAGACCGGGAAGATCCCGCTCCAGTTGCCGCAGCAGCGTGAGGCGCTCCCGCGGCAACAGTACTTGCCGCGGTAGAGCGTGTCGCACGGCTCGGCGGCTGTTGGCCCGTTTGTCGCCCCGCTACGTCCCCGGCCCTGCGGAGACGCCTTCTTGGTGCAGCTGGGGGCTCCACTTGCGGCAAGCTGTCGGAAGGCTCGGGCCCGACTGGATCTCCCTTGCCGGGCTCGTTCGGCTCGTCGTCAGGCCCGACAAGTTCTTCCTCGCCGACAAACTCCTCGCGCTCGGCAAGGCTTGCTGCCTCTGCTGCCTCTGCCTCCTCTACGGTGAACCCAAACTCACCCGCGGCAGCTACTGCCGCAGCCTCCTCCGTCCTAGTGGCGATGCGCTGCAGCTCCGCGTCGGTGGTGTCACGGGTGAGGCTCTTCTGCTTGTCAGCGCGGACTGGCACTTCTTCTAAGTTGTCAAAGAACGCCCGCACGACGGCGTCCGCAGGTTCTTGCCAAGTTGGAGCGATTCCGTGCGAGTCGCACAACGTCATCATCGCACGGATCCGGTCAAGCGACAAATTGTTGCACAGTGGAACGACGCCCCCCGGCAACACGAATGGATGTTGGGGGTCGTGTTTGAACAGCTCCAGGAGCATCGCGTCCAGCTCCAGGATGGTGAAGTTGAAGTTGAGGCCCGGCCGCAGCCTCATGATGTCCGTCGAGTTCTTGAACTCCCAAGCGGGTCTCCCCCTCTCCTGCAGGGGGGCGATGCGGCGGCAAAGGAAATCTGCGCCAACGGCGCCTACGGTGAGCCCGGCAAGCCTAAGGCGAAGGATTCGGCTGACGGCGATCTTCAGCCTGTCGTCTTCCGAGGCCAAGTTGCTCCAATCGTTGCCACACACTATTGGGGTTTGGCGCAGGGCAGTGAACGGCTGCGGGTTCTCCTCGACGATCCAGCACCACTCCGCTCTCCACTCCTCCCACTTGCTGCGGAGCTCACCCTCCAGATATGCTTCCTTCTTGCCGACTCTCGAGATCCAGGCGATCCCTCCGGCAAGCGGCTCTCCTCTCTCGACCCGAGGCATGAAGAAGTGGTGGAAAAGGGCTACATTGGGGTGGACTCCGACAAAGTTTTCGCAGAGATGTGCGAAAACTGCCATTGTCAGAACGGCGTTGGGGGTGAAGTCAAGGAGGCGAAGCCCGTAGGTGTTCATTATGTCGCAGAAGAATTCCGAGAAGGGCGGGCAGAGCCCGCAATAGAAGAACAACGCGAAGAAGGGATACCCGGTTGGAGCCAGTTCCAATGCGGCAGCCGGGAGCACCTTCGTGCGTGGATGCGCTCGTGTCTCCGTCGACCAGAAGAGGTAGTAGTACTCCCTCAGCTCTTTCGCGTCGAGCTGGGGGGATAAGATCGCCCGCTCCTTCCGCAGCGCCATGAGCCGCTGCGCCTCGGCCGACTTCACGCCCTTCCCCTTGTCGGCTTTTGGAGCCATGGCGGAGGTGGTGGGAGAGGTCGACAGCTTTGGTGATGCTGGTGGCAATGGGGGGCGGAACGCTGCTCTCTCTCGGCTTCGAGAAGAAGGGGGGAGCAGCGGAGATTTGTGAAGATGAAGTAGCAACCAGCGAGGGGGGACGAACTGCCCCTGTTTCCCCTGCTTATAAAGAGGGAGGGGGCGGATGTTTCGCCCTTCCGAATAAAGAAACCACCCACGATCTCTCCCACGATGCCACATTCAATGCGTGCCGTTGGGGGAGGGCGCGGTGGATACGGAGTGGGGTACGGCGTGGCCCCGGGCCGCGTGCCCGTGCCCTGTCTTGGGCCTGGCCCAACAGCGCTCGGCACCGTGTGTGGCCCAGGCCCGGGGGCTGCTGTCGGTGTACTAGAATAGGGGTACCCTAGTATCCCGAACTTGTGCACGGGCAGTCGCAGCGCCCAGCGGCAAGGCTTGTCGGGTGACCGCCAAGGTCCTCCGTGGTTCCTTTGGAGCCATTCAAGAACAAAGTATTCAAGTCAATAAGACAAGGCCCCGGCAAGAGGAGCTTGCCGGGAAGGCCAACCAAGGCATTTCAAGGAACTTGCCGCGACGCGCCATGTGTCCCGGCAAGGCCCGGTGAGCGACAAGCTTCCGGGCGCGACAAGATAACGACTGGGGCAAGGCGCTTGCCGCAGCAAGCGGCCACTCTGTACCCACGCTCCAGCACATCCACCAACGTGTCGCCCTGAGGGCTTTTCCAGGCGCGCGTGGAGGGAGGCTGTGCAGCAAGCGGTGCACGGTGGCATGCGATGCTGACAAGATAGCCATCGTGGCAAGCGATGGCGCCCCTGACGGTCCCTTTTTACACTATTTGGGCGACACAGACGGGCATTTAATGCCTTTGTCCCCTGCCGTCAGGGTTAGGTAGGATGCACTGTGCAGGTAGCTGTACCTACCTCTTTCCTTTTCCATTTTTGCCCTTATCTACGTTGCCAACTGACGGTGACCCCTTGAGCATATAAAAGGAGGCCCATGTGCAACGTAGAGGGGGGTTGGAAACCAGAAAACACTCACGCTCGGTCTTGTTAGCATCTAGTATGTACTGTAGCACTTCTTGCTCCCGAGCAAGAACACAATACAATCCGACAAGCAGCAGTAGGAGTATTATCTCTCCAGAGAGCTCCGAAGCTGGGTAAACTGCTCGTGTGCTTCGCCTCGATCTGCTCTTCGTGCGACCTCCGCCCCCCGCCGAACCGAAAGGGGCTCGGTCCGCCGGTCCCATAGGTGTTCGTGGATCAGCTTCCCCGAAAAACTACAAAAAAATTGGAATTGAGTTTGCCTCATACGCTTCATCTTTTTTATATCTTTCGTGAGAATGATGGAAAGGAAAATTGTACTCAATTGCTAGAATAAGAATGCATTAAAATGTTTGGTACTAGATCTTTGTATGATGAGCATGATTGCAATGTTGTTAGTATGAATTCCTTGAATATCCATGATGCTAATGATATGCAAAGCCACATGCTTGGGGAAGCTATGTTTGATGAAGATGATATTTTTTGTCCCCCAAGTTTTGATGAGCAAATTTATTATGATGAAAGCATGCCTCCTATTTATGATGATTATTGTGATGATACGTATGCCATAAAGAAGAAGTTTGCTTATGTGGAGAGTAGTAAAATTTATATGCTTGTGCATCATGAAAATAATGCTTTATGCGCTGGTTATATTGTTGAATTCATTCATGATGCTACTGAAAATTATTATGAGGGAGGAACATATGCTTGTAGGAATTGCAATAATATCAAGTTTCCTCTCTATGTGTTGAAAATCTTGAAGCTATGCTTGTTTTTCCTTCCTATGCTAGTTGCTTATGGTTCCCATAAGTTGTTTGATCACAAAATCCCTATGCATAGGAAGTGGGTTAGACTTAAATGTGTTAGTAATATTATTCATGATGCTCTCTTTATGTTTCAATTCTTATTTTTTATGCGAGCATCATTGAAATCATCATGCCTAGCTAAAAGGCATTAAAGAAAAGCGCTTATTGGTAGACAACCCAATATTTACCTTTACTGTTTTTGTGTGTTCACATGATTATGTTACTGTAGTAATCATGTTTTATAGCTTTTGTTTCAAAAAAGTGCCAAGTAAGACCTTTAGGATAGCTTACGGTGATAGTTGTGTTGATCCTGCTGAAAATCAGAAACTTTCGCACCCAGTAAATTAGTTTTCATTATTCACAGAAACGAGCTTTTGATCTGATTCTTTTTACCCTGGATTGGTACACCAATTGCTAAGATTTTCCTAATTTGGTAGAATTTTTTGAGTTATATAAGTATTCTAGAGTTACAGATTACTACAGACTGTTATGTTTTTGACAGATTCTGTTTTCTATGTGTTGTTTGCTTATTTTGATGAATCTATGAGTAGTATCAGAGGGTATGAACCATAGAGAAGCTGGAATACAGTAGATATTACACCAATATGAATTTAGAATGACTTCACAACAATACCTAAGTGGTGATTTATTTTCTTATACTAACGGAGCTTACGAGTTTTCTATTGAGTTTTGTGTTGTGAATTTTTCAAGTTTTGGGTAAAGATTCGATGGACTATGGAATAAGGAGTGGCAAGAGCCTAAGCTTGGGGATGACCAAGGCATCCCAAGGTAATATTCAAGGACAACCAAGAGCCTAAGCTTGGGGATGCCCCAGATGGCATCCCCTCTTTCGTCTTCGTTCATCGGTAACTTTACTTGGAGCTATATTTTTATTCACCACATGATATGTGTTTTGCTTGGAGCGTCATGTCATTTTATTTTGTTTTGATTTCTGTTTGAATAAAATACCAAGATCTGAAATTCTTAAATGAGAGAGAGTCTTCACATAGCTACATAATTATCTAACTACTCATTGATCTTCACTTATATCTTTTTGGAGTAGTTTGTCATTTACTCGTGTGGTTCACTTATATCCTATGAGTAAATGGTTGGATGTCATAAATCTGAAATTATATATGTTTCATATGCTTACCCCTTTGGGAGTAATGACTTCACGTCTAAGAGGTAGAGGTGGTAAATCTATTTAAGGTTAGCAAACATTGTATTGGTCATTTGAACAATTCATGAAAGGATATTGAAGGAAGAGAGGTTTCACATATAAATATACTATCTTAGACATCTTTTATGATTGTGAGCCCCATTAATTATTTTCAAACCTGAGCAAATTAGTTGAAATTGGACAAGGAAGACAACGTAATGAGTTATGCTTGGGTATATTTGTATAGAAGTTATATTGTTATAGATCCTCCAATATGTGGTGCTTGCTATTTAGAATCCTTTGCTAGCCAAAATATTTGTACTAGCGGGAATACTGCTTGTGCATCCAAATTCCTTGAACCAAGTTTCTTCCATGAGTGGCCACCATACCTACCTATATGCGGTATTTACTTGCCGTTCCAAGTAAATTTGCATGTGCCAAACTCTAAACCTTCAAATAATAATCTGTTTTGTATGCCCGAATCGCTCATGTAGCGACTAGGGGCTGTGAGTATCTTCCATGCTAGGTGGGTTATTCTCACGATGAGTGGACTCCGCTCATCATTCACGAGAAAAATGGCCGGTAACTGGGATGCCCAGTCCCATGATCAAAAGATCAAAATCAAATCAAAATAATTGCAAGCAAAACTCCCCCAGGATTGATGTTAGTTGGAGGCACCCGTTGTTTCGGGCAAGCCATGTATTGATGATTGTTGGTGGAGGGGGAGCAAAACTTTACCATTATGTTTGGGAATCGCCTATAATGTATCCAGTATGGAAGAAAAAGGGAACCCTTGGTTGTTATGTTGACAATGAAAGCATAGCTCTCAAAATTATTTTCATCTCTATTTCAAAATCGAGCTCTCGCACCTCTGCAAATCCCTGCTTCCCTCTGCGAAGGTCCTATCTTTTACTTTTATGCAAGAGTCAGTAGTATTCCTTCTCATTCCAACCTACTCTTTAGTTGGCAAGCATCATGTGATGGGGAAAGATCTAAGCATATATGGCCATTCAAATATATTTGATCATGAATTATTATTGTTGACAATTATCTATATGATAAGTAAGTTGGGAGGCGAAACATTAAGGCCCTGTCTTTCTCTGTGTTCGATCGATGCTATTTGTTCTAAAAATATGCTTTGAGTGGTAGCAATCATGGAAGACTATATGATAGTTGAGTATGTGGGATTTGCTAAATCAAAGCTCTGACATAGACCCTTCCTGAAAATAAGATGAATTGCAATTGTTTGATGACTGAGAATGAAGTTTGCTAGTTTGCTAGAAAGTTTATGGTCTATGCTTTAACATGTGAATAGCTTGTTACTTGATCGTGAGAAGTTTTATGAGATGAGCTGTCGTTATGACATATAATGATGCTAGAAAAGGTGATTGAAATTATCATTGATCAAACTTATGCACCTGCTAGCATTCACACTTCATAAATTCTTTCTTTTATCATTTCCCCACTCGAGGACGAGCAGGAATTAAGCTTGGGGATGCTGATACATCTCCAACGTATCTATAATTTATGAAGCATTCATGCTATTATATTATCTGCTTTGGATGTTTATGGGCTTTATTATACACTTTAATATTATTTTTTGGGACTAACCTATTAACCGGAGGCCCAGCCCATATTGCTGTTTTCTTGCCTATTTTAGTATTTCGAAGAAAAGGAATATCAAATGGAGTCCAAATGGAATGAAACCTTCGGGAGAGTTATTTTTGGAACGGAAGCAATCCAGGGGACTTGGAGTGCACGTAAGGGAAGCAACGAGGAAGCCACGAGGTAGGGAGGCGCGCCCCCACCCTTGTGGCCCCCTCATGGCTCCCCTGACCGACTTCTTTCGCCTACATATCTCCATATACCCTTAAAACATAAAGAAGCACAATAGATCGGGAGTTCCGCCGCCGCAAGCCTCTGTAGCCACCAAAAACCAATCGGGACCCTGTACCGGCACCCTGCAGGAGGGGGGATCCATCACTGGTGGCCATCTTCATCATCCCGACGCTCTCCATGACGAGGAGGGAGTAGTTAACCCTCAGGGCTGAGGGTATGTACCAGTAGCTATGTGTTTGATCTCTCTCTCTTGTGTTCTTGATTCGGCACGATCTTGATGTATCGTGAGCTTTGCTATTATAGTTGGATCTTATGATATTTCTCCCCCTCTATTCTCTTGTAATGGATTGAGTTTTCCCTTTGAAGTTATCTTATCGGATTGAGTCTTTGAGGATTTGAGAACACTTGATGTATGTCTTGCATGTGCTTATCTGTGGTGACAGTGGGATATTCACGTGATCTACTTGATGTACGTTTTGGTGATCAACTTGCGGGTTCAGTGACCTTGTGAACTTATACATTGGGGTTCACACACGTTTTTGTCTTGACTCGTTGGTAGAAACTTTGGGGCACTCTTTGAAGTACTTTGTGTTGGTTGAATAGATGAATCTGAGATTGTGTGATGCATATCATATAATCATGCCAACAGATACTTGAGGTGACACTGGAGTATCTAGGTGACATTAGGGTTTTGGTTGATTTGTGTCTTAAGGTGTTATTCTAGTATGAACTCTATGTTAGATCGAACTGAAAGAATAGCTTCGTGTTATTTTACTACGGACTCTTGAATAGATTGATCAGAAAGGATAACTTTGAGGTGGTTTCGTACCCTACAATAATCTCTTTGTTTGTTCTCCGCTATTAGTGACTTTGGAGTGACTCTTTGTTGCATGTTGAGGGATAGTTATATGATCCAATTATGTTATTATTGTTGAGATAACTTGCACTAGTGAAAGTATGAACCTTGGGCCTTGTTTCCTAGCATTGCAATACCGTTTGTGCTCACTTTTATCATTAGTTACCTTGCTGTTTTCATAATTTCATATTACAAAAACCTATATCTATCATCCATATTGCACTTGTATCACCATTTCTTCGCCGAACTAGTGCACCTATACAATTTACCATTGTATTGGGTGCGCTGGGGACACAAGAGACTCTTTGTTATTTGGTTGCAGGGTTGTTTGAGAGAGACCATCTTCATCCTACGCCTCCCATGGATTGGTAAACCTTAGGTCATCCACTTGAGGGAAATTTGCTACTGTCCTACAAACCTCTGCACTTGGAGGCCCAACAACTTCTACAAGGAGAAGGTTGTGTAGTAGACATCACGGCACCGCGCACAAAGTTTCCCTCCACATTCTGAAATTTTTAGTCTACCGCCGAAATATCTACGCTTCCCCCTTCCCCATCCCCTTCTCTCCCCGACCACAAGTCACATTTCCCTTGTTTCCCCCTTCCTTCCTTCCTAAGCTATAGCCGCTTCCTTACTTGCTTCCTCGCTCTTGCCATCTCTCATCCTACCGCCGGGGTCGCCATGGTCTTCTTCAAAGACCTCTCCAGCGGGTCCTGCTCCGATGACGACTCCTTCACCACCCGGGTATGCCTCTCTTCTCTCTCTCGGGCTATGACTTGGAATGAAGGATTTTTACCCGACGGTCGATTTGAGTCATTTCTTCCTCTTGTAGTTCCCTAGGACCATCAGTTGCAACGAAAAGAGTGGGGTGGCTGAAGATCTGTCTGCTCGTTGTCACCATCAATCTCCATGCATGAAGCTAGTTGCGTTTGAATCTATGGACAGTTGGAGGAAGTTTCTGGCATGTGCAGAGAAGGTTAGACCCTCCTTCGTTGTTACAAATCATTTGTTAGATGTGATTTAGACAGTGTCATTGTCCCAACCCATTCATACCACACCTTCAACCAAACGCATCCTAAGACAGTGTCACAGTTTGTACCTAGTATCTTAAAATGTTGCTATCTCATCAGCGGTGCCATTAGAAAATTATTTGCACCGCTTCAGTAGTTTGTGGAGCCAACTTGTCCACACATCTAGGGCTGGAAAAAAAAGCTTGGAGCTCGTGAGCTAAACGAGTAGATCGTGACTTGGCTCGAATCGACTCGAACTCGAACAATAACGAGTCGAGCCAAGCTTCAGTTTAAGATCGTTTACATAACGAGTTAAATGAGCCAATGTCACAAGTACTCAAATAACTCGTTAGGCTCGGTAAAAGAATCAGTGTTTCTTGATGGGAAGTAAAAATCAGCCACTAAACACTTTGCATCCGAGCACAAGGCCCAACCGCTCAAGGCCTAGTCACCCAGGAGACTCACACGTACATGACCATATATGTACATGTTAAATTCCCAATTAATCTTTTTTCGTAATCATAAGGTTTTATGTTCATATCTTTAACGATCTTAACAAGCTAAACGAGCCAGCTTGCGAGTTATACGAGTCGAGCCAATCTTGGATTTGAGTTTGTTATAGTAACGAGTCGAGTCGAGCTAGCTCGTTAATGAAATGAGCTTTAGCGAGTTGAGTCGAGCTGGCTCGACTCTTCTCGAATTCCACCCCTACACACATCTGAGCAGCCTAGCAGTAAAATACTAAATATTTATAGCACGAAGGAACTGGGTGTCAGAGCAACTAGGTGCTCCGGAGTTTGGGTCCCTTTTTTCAGCTTCATCAGCTCGCCAGTGCAGGGCACCGGTGCGAGATGTAGCAACAGTTGTCTTCACACCGGTTTTGGCATGCATAGGGGACGGCCTTAGTGCTATTAGTTCTATGTTACTAAATTTGTGTATGTACACACCTGTTAGTATCAATTTGCTGTCATCCAAACACTGTCGCTATGCTGTTGCAGTTATATTTACCTTCCTGTTAAAATGTTCAATTTGTTATTTATAGTACATGGGTAAGAACTTTATCATTGTTGTAGTTAATTATAGCTTCTGATGTTTCGGAATTTGGTTGTTGTTTCGGTAGCAATTAATTCATTTGCACATTGATCTTTTTGAGAAGTTATGTCATAATTAACATGTTTCTTCAGTTTTTCAGAATAAGTACTAGTGATTTTCTATGTTACTATATACCCATTTTCCCTACAATTGTTACTGATCTAGTTTTAAATATTATAGGATGAACGTCGGTGTTCTTACTTGGAGTGGTTTGATCAATAGTGGCCACAGTCTCTGAAGATGTGCCTAGCAAAGCTCTGGAGCATGTATCGGGAAGAGAACAAAGGTAGGCTTAGAGAAAGTGTTGTCAACACTAAAGAATATTTGAAGATGCGGGATAAAAAAGAGGAAGGTGGAGAATGATCTCAGATTTTTTTAAATCAGACTTTGCTAAGACGGTGTTGGCGAAGGAGGAGGCACTTTCCCAGCTAGCCAGTGCAAAACAGGTTCTTACTGAACTGAAAGCAGAGGTGGATAAGGCGAGCCTGGATGATCTTGACTAGGGAAATGAATATATTGTCTAATATTGTTCTTATGAAGTTGAACTATCTATATGTTGTACTTTGCTATTTTCCTGTAGCTATTGTACTGTGATGTTAAAATATATTTATGTGCCTGATATGAAATTGGCAAATAGCTGTTCGATATGAAATGTGAATTTTCATAATACTAGAATTATTAATTGTAAACTAATAAACCTGCTAAATGGGTCATGGAACTTTGCAAACAGCTCTAGAAGTAAAAGCGCTTGTGATGGATAGCCCAATGCCACACAGTTTTCTTCATCAAATCATGTGTGATGTAGTTGATAAAAGCAAACGATTAATAAAGGCAGAGTGTGTGTGATAGTTACACCTATCACACATGAGCCTATACATAAACCTGTGTGGGATGTACATACGAACGGAAACCTTTTCCCTGGATTGAATGTGTGGGATGTACATACGAATGGAAACGTTTTCCCTAGATTGACTATGTGGGAAGTACATATGAACGGAAACGTTTTCCCTGGATTAACTGTGTGGGATGTACATAAGAATGGAAACTTACTCCTTGGATTGACTGTATGTGATATACATACAAACGGAAATGTTTTTTCTGGGATTCACCGTTTGGGATGTACATACGAACGGAAAAAATTGGGTTTCAATGCCTCGCCCGATCGCACACGAGCTCATTTTGCCCCAGCCTGTGTGCCAGGAGGGCCTATCTCCAACGGTTTCTGGGTCGTGTGGGAAGGACCACCCTATCGCCCACACTCACTTGGCGACGGTTCCAAATGTCGTCGCAGAAAGGGGTTAAAAACTGTTTGTATAGCACCAACGCATACCAGTGGAGAGATTAATGGAACATCCCATTTTGGGGGAGTGATGTGCTTTGTGCACCTCACGGTCCCACAAATGTGTGTATATGAGGAATACCACCTATTATTGATATTGCAAGATTATCTAGTCACTATGTGGTATGTCTTCTCACGAGAAATTCAAATTCTAAATAGTCCATTAATTATCTCTTGTTGGATCCTCTTATTGCCTCTTGTTAAGTTTTCTTTGGTAACACATTATGGGGGAGTAATATACTATGTGTATATTACAAGCCTAGAAAATGTGTACATTTGAGATATTGCCACCTAGAGTTGATATTGTAAATTATCTTGTTCCTAGGTGACATGTTAGCTCTACAAGTTGCAATTGGCTTGTTCTTGGTGTGAAGATGATATTGGATTCCCTTCTATCTACCACTGGGAATCATTTCCAAATACTTCTTGTCTTTTGACAATTGGTACTCACTTATGTGTGGTCAAAATTATTGATCATCTTCATTGGGTTTTGTTTTCATTTGCCTTATCTCTTGCCAAGATTGTGTCAACTCCCATTGCCTTCCACCACTTGAGAATCTTGTTGTTTTCTTGATCTTGTCTAGTGTTTCTTGATATAGTGAAAGTGGTGATCCCACCTTGTGCATTTTGTATTCAAATGCAAATTCTCTATAATGCACAACGCGTGGGGGAGCTATCCTATTTTCTATAAAACACTCATCTTGTGATCCATATTAAGTGTGTATTGGTGGACGGCAAGCCGTTTCTTTTTGGTACTTTCTGCCATCATGAAACTTTGTAGAGAGCTTGGTTTGTTTGGGACCATCCTCTCTTTTGGGAGTTTGATATCATTTTGTGTGTTTCAATGGATATCCCATTCCTTGATGTATCTTGTAATGATATCTTCCAAGTGATGATTTCTCCATTTGCTAACCTTTTTTTCACTTGGGAGCTGTTTTTTTTGGGGAGAAATCCCCGGTACCTGTTTACGGTGTAATTAGAAAATGATACGCATGTTTGGTACGTGTACACTATAATCGCTTGCCTCCGTTAATGACTCCGGGCCAGCTCTGGATCGATACCACCCACACCCCACCATAAACGATTCTGTTACCGCGCCTCCTCCTCCCACGACCCCCTCCACCTCAACCGGCGCCGTCGCCTCCCTGGTCCTCTTCGCCTCCCCTCGACCTTCTCCTCCAGGTCCGGTGCCACCGCATCTGTGGCACGCCCGCCGGTGGGGATGACCTGCATCTCAGTTAGGGATTTTGAATCTCAAGTGTTCCTCTGCCTCCCCCTCCCCCCGGGTTCTTTTTCGCCCCAGATTCCTTAACAGGGATGAACCAAACAAAACAAGGATTTTTCCATTACATCCCGTTTACCAGCGTGATCTCATTCCTTTACCATTGACGTTACCATCTCTAGTCCAAACACCTCCTTGGTATTTATTTTCATTTGGTTTTGTTTCTTGAAAGTTTCGAGCATCCATATTTACTTCATGTATTTTATTTCGCATGCTTTCTTTCTTTGACCCAATATATAAGTGAAACTCCACCAAGTCTCAATTTGGAAATATGTGCGTATGTGGAGTTTGTCCTATATATTGGTGTTTCGAACTCTTTGGTCCCAATGAGGTTGGGTACCATTTTGTTTATGTTGTTGTTCTAGGAACAATTGGAGATGCATTGGATGCTCGACTCACTCACAAGGAAGGTGTTGTCACCATGTGCTTATTGGAGTCAAGCTAGGATGATCAATGAACTACTATCTACCTTCAATTGGTATCTACTACATCCTTCCAATGTTAACTTGGTAACACGTATCTTCGTATACTTCATGCACACATTTCTTGCATCAACCTTGTGTAGGTTGTATCATGGCATGTTATTCATTCTTTCTTGTGATACTTGTTTACTTTCTCCAAGCATCCCAGCAATGATCTCTTGTTGCTAGTTGTGATGTCTTTGATGTTCGTGTGGTTGGAATTCATTTATATACAATAAGACCATATCTAGCCATGTGATATGCTCTCAAGCAAATTTCTTATTGGTATATTTATGAGTTCCTTGTGGATATCTTGTTCTTTCCTTTTTGTAACTATTTCGTGTGTATATCCTTCTTTGTGGATTGATATCATCATGATTTTCATCTACCTAGAATCTTATACACTTGAGAGAACTTACATCTGGAGTTGATATCCTTATTCTTTCATGTCCACCTTCCCTTGGTGGTTATGTGAAAGGATTTATAATGAGTGCGGATCTTATATCATTGCATCTTGATGCACTCTGTTGCGGTGAAGATATTTTCTCTCTTGCTTGTCTTGATGAGGCTTTTGCCATTTCGATTGGTATCCCTCCTCTTGACAAAGCTATCATTTTCTTTCTTCACCATGGGTTGTCACAAGTGTTGGTTACTCATTTTTCATATTTAGTGTGCTTGTGAACCCATTTGCTTGGTGTGTGTGCGAAGGACATGTCATGCACCTTGTATCTCCACTATAGAAGACTATGTTGATGCTTAATGCTCACCCTTACCTTAGTCTTCTCAAGTGCTTTGCCATGACTCACACACATCATTTTGGTTGAGCCCACTCTTAATTTGCCTCTTTTATATGTTGCTCAACCATTTGTTTGTTGCAAGTTCTAGGTTTTGTTTCCTACATGCTCACTTGCACTTGTTGTGAGTTTCTATTGATTTTCGGGGAGTGATGACCCTATTTTGTGCACTCGGTATCCTAATGAAATTATTGTAAAGAGTGCACAAATCATGGGGAGCTTTACTAGTGTCTTTAGAACACTCCGTTGCTCTCTTGCACTTGTCGTGAGGTTCTATTGATCTTGGGAGAGTGACGATCCTATTTTGTGCTTGTTGTGTCCAATTACAAAACTAAATTGTGCACAAATCATGGGGAGCTTCTCTAGCTTCTCTAGAACACTCCTTTGCTCATATCATAATATCTTTTATTCATGTGGCACGTAGCATCATTGGTCTAGTTGGTTCAATTGGTATCTTTTGATAGCTCGCTTCAATTGGTATCTTTTGATTGCTTGATTGCTTGTTTCTCTCTTTGTTATGTCTTTGTGGCATATCATTCTTTTGCAATCGTTGTGCCTCAATATAGTTTGTCTTCCTCCAAGTATTTACCATTGGATATGTGTATTGCATTCCACTCTCTTGTTGAGAAATACACAATTTATGGAGGAACACAATTTATATTGGACTTCTAAGCTTTTCTCCCATTTTGGCAATCGATGCCAATAGGGGAGAAGTTTCAAAGAGTTTTGTGGAGAAAATTATAGAGTTGTTTCTTCTTGCTTTGCATTGCATGGTGATGCATATTTCCTTATATAAACTCTCTTGAAAGTGATTGTCATCAATTACCAAAATGGGGGAGATTGAAAGAACATGTGGTGCCCCCATCTTTGGTTTTGGTAATTAATGACAATCTCTATGGACTAATGGTTGCCTTGAGTTATATTTGAAGGATTTGTCCATAGGATTTTCTTGGAGTCCATTTGTTGGTTTCAAGGAGAGTTTGTGATGACCAAGGTGCTATTCAAGGAATTACCTAAAGATTGGTCATGTGAGAGGCTGATCAAGACTAAGTCAAAGAGTGAATCAAGTTGATCAACACACAAAGCATAGAAGATGTACCGAGAGGGATCAAGTGATCCCATGGTATGGTAAGAATTGTCAATTACGCTTTGTGTACTAACCCATGGTCTTCGTGAGAGTTCTTTGTGGGGTTAGGTTGCAGTGTGCACGTTCAAGTGATGCATCCTAAAGAGATCAAGTGCTTGAAGATTGTCGTACATTGTGGTGACTATGGACTTGTGAAGATGTGCCGAAGAGTGGCTCACCCATAGTGGAGTATGTGGGAGCAATCTACTAGTCTTCACCGAGCCAATGCAATCAAGAAAGGTGGTCCAACTTGAGGAAGTCAAGATCGTCTACATCTAGCTCAAGTGGACTTTGTTCAAGGCAAAGGTTTGGCCTTGACAGGTTCTCTATTTTACCGGTCTCATGGTGGTAGTTTGGAGACCGGGTTATAGGATCGATTGACGTACTATCAAGGGGGGCTCTCAAGTAAGTAGCTTGATCGTATCGTTCGTAGAGAGCTCAAACCATTGCATGCTTGCATCATCTTTATTGGTTCTTGTTTGGTTTTCTCCTTGTGGGATTTGGAGCTTGTAGTCATCTTCTTGACAAGCTCGAGTTCATCGAAAACGGAGTTCTCATGCTTCTTCTATTGCATTTTCGGTGTTGGAGGTTTTACCGGTCTTATTCGAGGAAGGTCTCTCACCATTTTATTATAGGCCTTTTCTAACTTCCTTATTATTGTTATGTCTATCAATATTGTGTTATCCCTTGTCTCTAGCTTTCCAATAAACTTGGTTTCACTGAATCCGGAGTCCGTTTGCAGAAGTTGTGTCAGTTTTGGTGTCCTTAAAAAGGCTGCAGGGGTATTACCGCTCACGGGAGCGGTACTACCGTTTGGAGGGGATGTAATTTTTTACTACCGCTCTTGGGAGCAGTACTACCGCTTACCGCGGCTACTTCCGTCATAAGTCCAGCGGTGGTAGGCACAGATGTATTTTTTTAGTACCGCTCGCAAGCAGTAGTACCGCTACCCCTAGCGGTAGTACCGTGAGGACGAGCAGTAGTACCGCTCCGGCGGTTCTGCCGGCCGTTTGCCTCCTTGCTATTGTTTTTCAAAGGGCTTCCACCACCCTAGCGGTAGTACCGCTCTCTACGGGCTGTGAGCATAACCGTTGGATTTTCCCCACCTATAAAAGGGGGTCTTCTTCCCCAATGAACCTTATCCTTTGAGCTCGTGTTCTTCCCGCATTGTTTACCTTCTTCGAGCTTGCTATCTCTCAATCCCTCCATGGAATCTTGCTAGTTTTTGGGTGGAAAAGGGAGAGGAGATCTAGATCCACATTTCCAACAATCACTTTCTCCTCTATGTGAGGGGAATTCCTTGGATCTAGATCATGGAGTTCTTGGTGTTCTCCTTCTTGTTCTTCCTCTCATTTTCTTCCCTAGCATTAGTTGCTTTGGTGGGATTTGAGAGAGAAGTACTTGGGCACTTCGTGTGCCCTTGCCATTGCATTTGGTGCCTCAGTTTGAGTTCTCCACGGTGATACGTGGAAGTTACAAGTTAAGAAGCTTATTACTCTTGGGTGCTTGGTACCCTTGAGGTTGTTCCTCTTGGGTGCCTGGGCGCCCTAGACGGTTGGTGGTGTTCGGAGCTCAGTCATTGTGGTGTAAAGGTCCGGGCAAGCATCGGGGTCTCCAATTAGGGTTGCCAAAGTGTACGGGTTCGGTGGCCACCCACAAGGGTTGCCATTTGTACGGGTTCGGTGACCACCCTCAAGAGTCCCTTAGTGGAATCACGGCATCTTGCATTGTGCGAGGGCGTGAGGATATTATGGTGGCTCTAGTGGCTTCTTGGGGAGCATTATGCCTTCACACCGCTCCAAACGGAGATTAGCATCCGCAAGGGTGTGAACTTTGGGATACATCCTCGTCTCTGCGTGCCTCGGCTATCTCTTACTCGAGCCCTTTACTTATGCACATTACTTTGTGATAGCCATATTGTTTCTTATCATATATCTTGCTATCACTTAGTTGTTTATCTCGCTTAGCATAAATTGTTGGTGCACATAGGTGAGCCTAGTTGTTGTAGGTTTTGTGCTTGACAAATTAACCGCTAGGTTTATTCCACATTTGTTCAAGCCTAAACCATAATTATTTTAAAGCGCCTATTCACCCTCCCCCCCTCTCTAGGCGACATCCTCGATCTTTCACTTCTGGTGTTCATCAATGTGATGCAGCATGTTGATGGAGTGGCCTCTGATCATCTTCTCATCTCTAGATTTTTGCATCAAAGTGTGCCTCATGATGGTGTTGGAGGTAGCAAGGCCAGCCCACAAATGATATATGGACCCAAGCTTGTGAGACTCCAAATATTTCTTGGGAATTTCAGTGTACATGTTCTCCACCGAGTTGTGATCCATCTTAGGCTTGGCATAGATGTCAAAGTCATCATCATCAGCCTGAAGAACACCTAGAAAAACAACCCATTCAACAAAGACTGTACTGGTATCTGACTCCCTCAGTCATCCATACGATTCTACCATTGGGTTAGAAGTGAGCAGTTGAGTAGAATTGCATGATGATCTCGTCATTCCATGCAGTTCACTTCTTCCCTATGAACTCATCAACACCAACCATTTGAAAACATTATGAACATAGGGAAAATGATCTTCATTCTTGTCAAGACTTTTGGTCCACCCATCTCATGTCACTTACCACTGGCTTCTTGTCGAGAAGCACTGTCTCGTAGGAGTCCTGCTACTCCTTAGTGTAGAGGCGGTAGTCAACTGCGGTCCTCCTCCTCATTGAGTATGGATCAGACTCTCTCCACTTTCTCAGGCCTTTATCTTTCCTTTCCTTCATGTTCTTAACAACTGGATGTCTATCATCATGCTCACGCAGTCTGTCTCTCAGCTTCTTCCGCATTATGGGCTCATCAGCAGCAGCATCTATAGCTATCTCAAGCACTGAGGCCTTGTTCTTCTCTGTAGCTGAAATATTTTTGTGGTCTTCCCCTTAGGCTTGGGGGCAACAGTTGTCTTGGAGATGGTAGCAGACTTTGATGCCCACAAGTATAGGAGATCAATCATAGTCCTTTCGATATGTAAGAGTGTCAAACTCAACAAGGAGCAGAAGGAAATGACAAGCGGTTTTCAGCAAGGTATTCTTTGCAAGCACTGAAATTATCGGTAACAAATAGTTTGGTAGCAAGGTAATTTGTAACGGGTGACAAGTAACAAGTGTAACAAAGGTGCAGCAAGGTGGCCCAATCCTTTTTATAGCAAAGGACAAGCCTAGACGAACTCTTACATAAAGCAAAGCGCTCGCGAGGACACATGGAAATTATCATCAAGTTAGTTTTCATCATGCTCATATGATTCACGTTCGCTACTTTGATAATTTGATATGTGGGTGGACCAATGCTTGGGTGTTGTCCTTACTTGGACAAGCCTCCCACTTATGATTAATCTCTCTCGTAAGCATCCGTCACTATCAAAGAATAATTACGATAAATCTAACCATAGCATTAAACACGTGGATCCAAATCAGCCCCCTACGAAGCAACACATAAACTAGGGTTTAAGCTTCTGTCACTCTAGCAACCCATCATCTACTTGCTACTTCCTAATTCCTTCCCATAGGCCCAAATCATGGTGAAGTGTCATGTAGTCGACGTTCACATAACACCACTAGAGGAAAGACAATATACATCTCATCAAAATATCAAACGGATACCAAATTCACATGAGTACTTATAACAAGACTTCTCGCATGTCCTCAGGAACAAAAGTAACTACTCACAAAGCATGTTCATGATCATAGGGTTATTGAATATCATTAAGGATCTAAACATATGATCTTCCACCAAATAAACCAACTAGCATCAACTACAAGGAGTAATCAACACTACTAGCAACCCACAGGTATCAATCTGAGGTTTTGAGACAAAGATTCGATACAAGAGATGAACTAGGGTTTGAGATGAGATGGTGCTAGTGGAGATGTTGATGATTGGTCCTTCCATGATGAGAGGATCGTTGGTGATGACGATGGCTTTGATTTCCCCCTCCCAGAGGGAAGTTTCCCCAGTGGAATCGCTTCGCCGGAGACCTAGATTGTTTCTGCCCAGGTTCCACCTCGAGACGGCGGCGCTTCATCCCGAAAGTCTTCTACTGATTTTTTTCTAGATCAAAACACTTGATATAGCAGAAGATGGGCACAAGAGGCTGGCCAGGCGGCCCACAAGCTCAGGGGGCGCCCCCCCAAGCTTGTGGCCGCCTGGTGGGTCCCCTCCTGGTATTTCTTCGCCCAATATTTTTTACATATTCTAAATAATTCTCCGTAAAGTTTCAGGACATTTGGAGTTGTGCAGAATAGGGATCTCAGATTTTTCTCCTTTCCTGTCCAGAATTCCAGCTACCAGCATTCTCCCTCTTCATGTGAATCTTGCAAAATAAGAGAGAAAATGCATAAGAATTGCATCATAAAGTGTAATAACAGTCCATAATGCAGTAAATATCATCGTAAAAACATGATGCAAAATGGAATTATGAGCTCCCCCAAGCTTAGACCTTGCTTTTCCTCAAGCGAAAGCCAAAATCGATAATCATGTCCACATGTTTAGAGATAGAGGTGCGATAAAACAAAATACGTACATGAGGGCATCATGATCATCACTAGAACGACAATATATTGTCATATAACTTCTCATGCTAAAGTGATAGTTCGTTCACAAGGTAAAGTATGAACCATAAATTTTATTGAAAACTAAGAATCTATGATCTCAGTCATTGATGCAATTGCAATTTGTCATAATGTGAGAAAGAGTCTATGTAAGAGCTTTTATTTAGCAAGTTCACATACTCAACCATCATTTAGTCTTTCACAATTGCTAACACTCACGTGATACTTATGGGAGCAAAGCTTCAGTCGGACACATAGAAAGATAGGGCTTATAATTTCTCCTCCCAACCATTTACCTCAAGCGTAATGTCAACAATAATAACTCGCGATCACCTACATCTGACTGGATATGTGTGCCTAGATCTTTCCCCAACACATGATACTTGCCAAAAAGAGAAAAATAAAAGGGATGGTTAAGATCACCATGACTCTTGCATAAATGTAGGTAATTAAAATAAAAGCTAGGCCCTTCATAGAGGGAAGCAAAGGTTGTAATGCACTTCTTATTTGGATGCACAAACTCTTAATGCAAAGGAACATCACTTTATATTGCCACTTGTGATAGCGACCTTTATTATGCAGTCTGTTGCTTTTATTTCTTCCCCTTCACAAGTTTGTACAAAGCTTATTTTCCTCACACTAAAAGATCATACATATTTTTAGAGAGCAATGTTTATTGCTTTGCACCAATGACAACTTACTTGAAGGATCTTACTCAAACCATAGGTAGGTATAGTGGACTCTTATGACAAAACTGGGTTTAAAGATTCTGGATGCACAAGTAGTATCTCTACTTGGTGCGGATTTTTTTGGCTAGCATGGGATATAAAGCAAGCTCCACATGTTGGAGGATCCATGGCAATATAACTTCTATTCGGATATAAGAAAACATAACTCATTATGTTGTCTTCCTTGTCTAACATCAACTTATTTGCATATAATATTTTAATGAGTGCTCAAAATCGTAAAAGATGTTAAAGATAGTGTATTTATATGTGAAACCTCTCTTTCTTTATTACTTCTCATCAATTTCAACAATGACCAATACTATGTTTGTCAACCTTCAACAAATTTCATGCATTATACTTCTTATATGTGAAGTCATCACTCTCCATAAGATTATTATATAATCTTTATTTTATTTATTCTTTTTCATCTCGAAGATCAAAACAACAAAGCAAAACACTCAACTCAAAACTAACCTTTATTATATAACTCTCATACTCAATTACGTAGATAAATCACAAAGCAAAAACTTTAAAACTAGATCATACTAAAACTTTTATTCTACTAGATCTTAATTTAACCAAAAGGACCGAACTAAGATAGATGATAATGATAAAGATGTCATGGTGATACGATACCGGGGCACCTCCCCAAGCTTGGCACAAGCCAAGGGGAGTGCCCATACCCGTGTACTCAAGTCTTGTTCTTTGGAGGTGGTGATGATGAAGTTGATGATGTACCCTTCATCTCCAATAAGATACCCTTCAGATCCTACAATTCTTGGAGCACACGTTGGAGCATATTTGTATTCTTCTGAATTTCCTCCATGAGATGCTTACCAGGCCATCAAGAACTCTTTCCTGCATTACTTTCACTTGGACAGGATATATCCCAATTGGAGGGAATATGTGGACGAGGAGTATTCTCCACTCCGTAGTTATGAACCAAATTATGAAAATTGTTATGATGTAACCTATAGTGGGGCCTCCTAGGAGCAGGTCCTCTGGTGCCCCAAGATTACCATGACACAAAGTTGTTTCTGTGGCTTGATGATGACTTGGAGAGGTGGAGATGCTAGAAAGGGTGTCCCTCTCAGAGGCTGAGGGATGAACTCCTGATGACCCACAAGTATAGGGGATCACAACAGTTTTCGAGGGTAGAGTATTCAACCCAAATTTATTGATTCGACACAAGGGGAGCCAAAGAATATTTGCAAGTATTAGCAGTTGAGTTGTCAATTCAACCACACCTAGAAGACTTAATATCTGCAGCAAGGTGATTAGTAG
The DNA here is from genome assembly GCF_002162155.2 of Triticum dicoccoides. Classification (NCBI taxonomy): domain Eukaryota; kingdom Viridiplantae; phylum Streptophyta; class Magnoliopsida; order Poales; family Poaceae; genus Triticum; species Triticum dicoccoides. The sequence continues at coordinate 265,296,074 of NC_041389.1, forward strand.
CAAAGTAGTACGGTAGTTTGATAGTAACTGTAATGGCAACAATAGTAATAGTAGCAGAAACGGTAGCAGTTTTTGTAGTGATTGTAACAGCAGCAACAACGAAAGTAACTTAGCAAAGATCAATATATGAAAAGCATTGGCACTGGATCAGTGATGGATAATTGTGTTTGATGGCATTCATCATGTAACAGTTATAAACTAGAGCTACACAGAACTAGCTCCAATTCATCAATGCAATGTAGGCATGTATTCCGTATATAGTCATACGTGCTTATGGAAAAGAACTTGCATGGCATCTTTTGTCCTACCCTTCCATGACAGCGGGGTCCATAAGGAAACTAAGGGATATTAAGGCCTCCTTTTAATAGAGAATTGGAACAAAGCATTAGCACTTAGTGAATACATGAACTCCTCAAACTACGGTAATCACCGGAAAGAATCCCAATTATTGTCACCTTGGGGTATGCAGATCATAACACGTAATAGGTGCATATAACTTGCAAGATAGGATCAAGAACACGCATATATTCATGAAAACATAATAGGTTCATATCTGAAATCATGGCACTCAGGCCCTAGTGACAAGCATTAAGCATAGCAAAGTCATAGCAACATCAATCGCAAAATATAGTGGATGTTAGGGATCAAGCCCTAACAAAACTAACTTGATTACATGATAAATCTCATCCAACCCATCACCGTCTAGCAAGCCTACGAAGGAATTACTCACTCCCGGCGGTTAGCATCATGAAATTGGTGATGGAGTAAGATTGATGATGATGATGACATCGAATTCCACCCTCTAGAGCCCCGAACGGACTCCAGATCAGCCCTCCCAATGAAGAACAGGAGGTGCCGGTGGCTCCATATCATAAAGCATGATGAATCCTTCTCTCTAATTTTTTTTCTTGGTGAATAGGTATATATATGGAGTTGGAGTTAGGGTTGCCAGAGGTCCAGGGGGCCACAAGCTCGTAGAGCGCGCCCTGGGGGATGGGCGCGCCCCCTGAGCTTGTGGCACCTGGGTGGACCCCCTCTAGTATATTTTTCTACCAGTATTTTAAATATATTTCATAGAATTCTCTGTAATTTTCAGGTCAATCTGAGAACTTTGATTTCTGCACAAAAACAACGCCATGGCAATTCTGCCGAAAACAACGTCAATCCGGGTTAGTTTCATTCAAATCATGCAAATTAAAGTCCAAAACATGATTAAAAGTGTTTGGAAAAGTAGATATGACGGAGATGTATCAAATCCAGGCGAGTCTCCTTCCTGAGCCTAGTTCCTTCGCCCTCTTGAACTTTATTTTCCATTGAGGTGTCCTCCTCTCCCGATGACCACTCATAATAGACCTTGTTGTGTTGGCGTTTGCCTGACGAGGATTTCACAATCCGGTGCTTGGTGCGGAGTCTTCGTGGAGCCATGAGAGCCGAGATCTATCAGAAAAACAACACGAAGCAAAAAAAGAGGATATCATCGCAATACGGTGGTCTAAACCTCCTGGAGATTATATAATGATTTTTACCATGCAAAACAAGTAGTCTGGCAGAAAACGGAGTCCGGATGGCGCACGAGGGCTCCACGAGCTCGGGAGGCACACCAAGGGGGGTAGGGTGCGCCCTCCAAGCTTGTCCCCTGCTCGTGCGCTTTCTAGGCTACTTATTATTTTCCTATTTTTTAAATATTCCAAAATGGAGTAAAATTGCTTTTATGGAACTTTTGGAGTTGGTTTACTTACCATATCACATACCTATTCCTTTTTCATGATTCTGGAGCGTTCCGAAAGGTTTCCTTTATGTACTCCTCCGGTGTTATGGAATGAATAATATTAGTCTCAATATTTATAGGCGTACCTGAGATATAATGCTTAATTCTTTGTCCATTCACCACCTTTGGGTTGGTGCTTTCAGTGTTGTTGATCTTGATAGCACCGGACCCATAAACTTCCTCGATAATGTAAGGTCCTTCCCATTTGGAGATAAGTTTTCCTGCAAAAAATCTTAAACGAGAATTGTATAGCAAGACTTGGTCACCTACATTAAATTCCCGCTTTTCAATTCTTTTGTCGTGCCATCTTTTAACCTTTTTTAAAACAGTTTACATTTTCATCAGCTTGGGTTCTCCATTCATCAAGTGAGCTAATATCAAATAACCTCTTTTCACCTGCAAGTTTAAAATCATAGTTGAGCTCTTTAATTGCACGAGCTTTATGTTCTAATTCAAGAGGTAAATGACATGCTTTTCCATAAACCATTTTATATGGAGACATACACCCATAGGATTCTTATAAGCAGTTCTATAAGCCCATAGTGCATCTTCAAGTTTCTTAGACCAATTCTTCCTAGATCTATTGACAGTCTTTTGCAAGATCAGCTTTATTTCCCTATTACTTAATTGTACTTGACCACTAGACTGACGATGATAAGGAGATGCAATTGTATGGTTAACCTCATATTTAGCAAGAAGTTTAAGAAAAGCACCATGAATGATGTGTGAACCACCATCTGTCATTAAATATCTAGGGACTCCAAACTTGGGAAAATAACTTCTTTAAGCATTTTAATACAAGAGTTGTGATCAACACTACTAGTTGGAATAGCTTCTACCCACTTAGTAACGTAATCAACAACAACCAAAATATGTGTATACCCATTAGAGGAAGGAAAAGGTCCCATATAATCAAATCCCCAAACATCAAATGGTTCAATAACAAGTGAATAGTTCATATGAATTTCCCGACGTCTACCAATATTACCAATTCTTTGACATTCATCACAAGATAAGACAAACTTACGAACATCCTTAAAAAGAGTAGGCCAATAAAAACCAGATTGTAATACCTTGTGTCCCATTCTATCTCCCGCATGGTGTCCTCTGTAAGCCTCGGAGTGACACTTCCATAGGATTTGTTCCTGTTCATGCTCAGGTATACAGTGTCTAATAATACCATCTACTCCTTCTTTATAAAGAAGAGGTTATCCCAAAAGTAATATCTTAAATCAAAGAACTTTTTCTTTTGTTGGTATGTAAAACTAGGTGGTATAAATTTAGCAACAATATAATTAGCATAGTTTGCATACCATAGACTGTTAAGAGAAGAATTTATGACAGCTAGTTGCTCATCGGGAAACCTATCATTAATAGGTAGTGGGTCATCAAGAACATTTTCCATCCTAGACAGGTTATCAGCTACGGGATTCCCAACTCCTTCTCTATCAATGATATGCAAGTTAAATTCTTGTAACAACAACACCCACCTGATGAGTCTAGGTTTAGCATCTTTATTTTCCATAAGGTATTTAATAGCATCATGATCGGTGTGAAAAAAATACTTTAGAGTCAACTATGTAAATCTGAATTTATCACAAGCAAACATTACTGCTAGAAATTCTTCTTCTGTAGTAGCATAATTTCTTTGAGAAATGTCTAGAGTTTTGCTAGCATAATGGATAACATTTAAGGTTTTTTATCATATATGCCACTAGTAGTGTCCCACTACTCAGTTTTGCCATTAAAAATTACAACTGCTAAAAAATGCCATCGTTCCGTGAGATGCATGCTAAAAAATGTCATTAGATATCTAAAAAATTGTCATCGTTCCATTAGATGTTTGCTCAAAAATGCCATTATACATTGTTATTGTCAGGTCAAACTTGTTGACCATGTTATATGAGATAAATCTCCCTATACCCACATGTCAGTTCTCTCTATCTCACAATGATAAGTGTGGACCCCACTTGTCAAGAGTAAGCAGGCGAATAATTTTGAGGAAAATAAGAATGTTGTTGGGATCAAGTGGGACCCACACTTTATTGTAGTGAGATAAAGGGAGAGATGACATGTTGGTCTGTATGTATTTTTGTCATTATAACATGGCAAACAAGATTTGAGATGACAGTAATAGTGTCCAGTGACATTTTTTTAGCATGCGCCTAACGAAGCAATGTCATTTTTGAGAAGTTGAAATTCTTAGTGGCAAAACCGAGTAGTCAGATGTAACAAGTGGCATAAAAACCCAACACTTAATTTCTTATCAACTCTTTGTCCTAGAACAACACCAACAACATAGTCACTAGCATCACTCACACTTTCAAAGGGTAAGTTACAATCAGGTGGTTGAGCAACAGGTGCATAAGTTAAGGCTTTCTTAAGTGTTTCAAAGGCTTCTACACAATAATCATCAAGAAAATGGAACATCTTTTTGCAAGAGATTAGTAAGAGGCCTAGAAATTTTAGAGCAGTCTTTAATAAATCTCCTATAGAAACCAACATGACTAAGGAAACTTCGTGTACCTTTGATATCTTTAGGACATGACATTTTCTAAATTGCATCAACTTTAGCTCTCAACTTCAATACCTCTTTCGGAAATTTTATGCCCCAAGACAATACCTTCATTCACCATAAGTGGCATGTCTCCCAATTCAAGACAAGATTAGTTTCTTCACATCTCAGCAAAACTCGATCAAGGTTTCTTAAGCAATCATCAAAACAAGTTCCGCACACAGAAAAATCATCCATGAAAACCTCAAAAATCTTTTCACAAAAGTCAGAGAATATAGCAGTCATACATCTTTGGAAGGTAGCAGGTGCATTGCATAAACCAAAAGGCATACATCTTTAAGCAAAAGTACCAAAAGGGCATGTAACAGTAGTTTTTTCTTGATCTTCTTGTGACACGGGTATTTGGGAAAAACCAGGGTATCCATCTAGAAAACAAAAATGTGTATGCTTCGATAACCTTTCTAGCATTTGATCAATAAATGGTAGGGGGTAATGATCCTTCCTAGTGGTTTTGTTTAGTTTTCTAAAATAAATTACCATCCTATAGCATGTTATAATTTTTTGTGGGATAAGTTCATTCTTATCATTAGGGACAACAGTAATACCTTCCTTTCTTAGGAACACAATGAACATGACTTACCCATCTACTATCAGCTATAGGATAGATTATACATACTTCTGGGAGCTTTAATATTTCATTTCTTACCACTTCCTTCATCTTAGGATATAATCGGCGCTGGTCATCAACAACTGGCTTAGCATCAGGTTCCATATTAATCTTATGCTGACATTGAGTGGGACTAATGCCACTAAGATCATCAAGAGTATTTCCAATAATGGCATGGTGCTTTCTCAGAGTTTTCAATAATCTCTTTTCTTCATGCTCTAAAAGGTTCACTAATAATAACAAGATATATCTTCTTTTCATGAAGGTAAGCATATTTCAACGTGTCAGGCAATTGCTTAAGCTCAAACACAGGATCACTCTTCGGTGAAAGAGGATCTCCAAGGGTCTCAACAGGCAAATTGTGTTTCAAAATAGGTATTTGTTTGAAGAATATCTCATCTATTTCATTTCGTTCATTCATATGCATATCATTTTCATGGCCTGGCAAATATTGTTCTAACGGATCAATAGGAGGCACGACAATAGAAGCAAGACCAATAATTTCATCCTTACTAGGAAATTCTTTATCACGAGGTTGTCTACGGAATTTGGAGAAATTGAACTCATGATACAAATCACAAAAATTAACACTGACAGTTTCCTTAGCCCAATCAATCTTAGCATTGACCAAGTTTAGGAAAGGTCTACCAAATATTATGGGACAAAGGGGAACCAAGAACTAGAAAATCAGTAGGGTATTTAATTTTCCCACACAATACTTCAACATCTCTAACAACCGCAAGTGGTTAAATAGTATCTCTATTCGCAAGTTTAATAGTAACATCAATGTCTTCTATCTCAGCAGGTGCAATATCATTCATAATTTCTTGATATAGGGCAAATGGAATAGCACTGACACTCGCACCCAAATCACATAGGCCATGATAAGAGCATCTCTAGCAGAACCGGCAAAATCCCGACCCGCATAAGCCATTTACAGTTTGCAGAAAAGGGTATATGCGGGCCAGCGCGGGCGAGGTCAGACTCAGACACCGCAAAACGGACCCGTAAAAAGGATATTTGATGAATATGCTCTTTTACGGGTCGGCTACGCGGGGTCTGCTCGGGCACTGCCACGTCGACCCGCAAACCAAAGATGCCCAATTACAAATGAGTTCAAATTCAAACAAGAGAACACAGTTCACACAGAAATAAAAGCTTAGTTTTGTAGGACAAACGCAAAAATGGGTCTTGCAAAAGTGACGACCACGTCCGGCATCATCTTGGTCGATCTTCACTCCGTGCCATCGAGTACATGGAGGTCATCGGAACCACCGAGTCCACCTTTGGTGCTTGTTCCAACTCTCGCACCAAAATCATTGGCTGGTGCATTGAATGCATCGGCGACATTGGTTCCAAACCCCATTGAGAAAACATCTCCGGCACTATAACACGCACTGGCCAATGCAACCATTCTCCTCTTCGAGATTTCTCTTCTTGCCATATCATGTCATTCTTTGGTGGTCGTCCATGTCATTGTAGTTCAATGTCATGATCTTGTTCTCTTCGGCAAGCAACTTGGACATGGCTTTGTTTTTAACGGCACATGCTCTTCTCTCCTCAATGGCCGCTTTGTGCAGCCCCCCATCCTTGAGAAATTGCCATTTTTCTTGCTTCTCTTATGCCTTCTTCTCGGCCAACTCTTTCTTAATCTCCAAAGTCTTTGCTAACATCAACTCATTTGGTTGCACCATGGCATCAATCTTGTCCCTCAAGCTCGACGCTTCGTGCTCCCTCTTCATCTTCTCCTTAGTCTTCTTCTCGCCATCGGGCTTGTTCAAGTTTCTTGGTCCATCATCATGCTCATCTTCATCCATGTTTGTAAGTGAACCTATCTTCGGTGGGGATTCTTTGTCAATCAACTTCGACCTCTCAAACTCTTTGAGCAAGTCCCAACACTGCTCTAGTTTGAAGAATTTGCCTTCTGAAGCTTCCATGTCTTTGTATCTTTGTTGGGCAATTTTGTCCTACACAATTAAAACAGTGTCAAATTATGCAATCACTTTAAATGCTACAAATGATTTGCATCACTTGGAACATGAACTCACATAGTCAGATTCCACGGTTCCAATTGGGAGGGGGAGCATTGCGAACTTGTTCCAAGCAAGCAGCCCAACGGCTACAAATCGGGTTGATCACGTCCCAGCGGCCTTGAAGTGACCAAAAGGTGCGCGGAGTCCTATTGGGATACTTTGCCATCATGCGGAAGTATTGATCTTCGATCCTTTGCCAATACCTCTTGGCGGTTTGAGGAGTACCTATGCGTGGAGTCCTATTGGGACACTCTGCCATCATGCGAACGGGGCTTGATCGATGTCAACGGCGTTGGTGTCCAACAAGTTCACGAACTTGGCAGTGGCATTGTTCGAACCACCGCTATAGTGAACAACAAAAAGTCACAAGCTAGCACAACTGGGGAAAAGCAAAGAAAATTGAAGTTACCCGAAGAGGCATACCTTCCGGCCATTTCGTCAAAGACCTCGCTTGCGGTGGAAGCAGCGTCGTTGAGCGGCATCGTCGGGGAACCTTTTGCCGGGGCGGAGGGAGTGTATGAAGGAGCCAGCTTCTTTGTATCCAGAATCTTCTTTCGCTTTACGCCCGAGACCTTGCTGACCTTCTCCGCCTTCGTCCGGGATCGCGCAGCGGCATTGGCGCCTGGAGTGTGGGCCTTCCCGACGGGGGCAGCCAGATTCCCACCCTGCATGACCACGTTGCCCTGACTCTTGCGGGCAGAATATGATTCATGCTCTCGCAACGAATATCTTGACCTAAAAAAAGTGTCCTTTCTCGATACATAACATTGTAGGCGCAGTGGTGCCTTAGGAGACGGCAGGGCCAACATGGCCGGCGACGAGATCCACCGGAGGGGATTAAGCATGTGCGACCTCGATGATGACGGGGGACGGCAGGGAGTCATCCATGGCGGCGTAGGACTGCTGGGGAAGATGCACTGGAACAGGCGGTGGCGGGGTCAATGGTGGCGGAGGGTGGGGGAGCAGGAACAGACGCGTGGAAATTTCCCTCGCACCAAATCTCGCTGTGCACGGGGGCTGACCTCGGGTTGGCTTCCCACCCCGTGAATCTAGAGGTCGGGGGAGATCTTTTTCCATGCCCCACAAAAAAAATTACGGGTTGGACGCGGTTGCGGTGTCTGGTCGGGCAGGATTTGCCGCGCCGACCCGTATTTTGGTAGTTATCTTGCGGGTCGCGGTGGGATGCGGGGTCTGCTAGAGATGCTCTAACAACGATCTCCTATTTTAACAGGGATAACACGCATGCCAACAACAGGTCTATTTTATCTTTAGGATCAGGGTTGGCAATTCTAGCAGCTTCATCACAGAAATAAATCACATGCCCATCAATATTATCAACCAAGAGATCTTTAACCATAGCAACATTAGGATCAACTATCATTTGTTCAGAGGGTGTAGGTGTTCTTATATAACTTTTATTGACCACAGTTGAAACCTTAGCATGTTCCTTTATCCTTACAAAAAAAGGGGGGTTCTCAATATAAGTAGGAGGAACAACCGGATGAACACTATAAGTAATAGTTTCTTCTTTAGCTTTAGTAGGTTCTTCTACTCTTACTACAATGAAGGGATGATATTTAAACCACTTCTCCTTGGGGAGACCAACATGAGGGTAAAGTCCATACTTCGTGCTAAATTTATGAAAAACATCGGTATCCATAAAAGATTTAACACAATCAAACTCAAGCTTTATACCTGACTCTTTACTTTTGTCGAGTTCCCAATCTTCAGAGTTGCGTTGAATTCTTTCCAAAAGATCCCTCTGAATTCAATAGTTTTTTTTTAAAAAAATAACCAGTACAAGAAGTACCGAGCATGGATTCATCATTACAAGAAAGCTGGGCGTAAAAATTATGTATAATAATTTCTCTTGAGAGCTCATGATTGGGGCATGAATACATCATTGACTTAAGCCCCCCCCCCAATCTTGAGCGATAGTTTCTCCTTCATGAGGCCAAAAATTATATATATAATTCCGATCATGATGAACCAGATGCATAGGATAAATTTATAATGAAATTCCAATTTCAATCGGTTCCAGTCCCATGTTCTAGTATCATCACATAGCCTATACCATGTCAATGCTTCCCCCCCCCCCCAAAGGTAAAGGGAAAACCATTTTTTTGACTCCATCTTCGGATAAACCTACAAGCTGAAACTATCTACATATATTAGGTGCATATTAGGATGCGCTGTTCCATCTCCTACATAAGGATTAGCTAGCAGTTTCTCTATCATACCCGAAGGAATTTCATAATAAATATTTTCAGTAGGTGCAGTAGGTTGAGGAGAAACTCTTTGTGCTTTTGATCGAGGTGAAGATACCCCGAACAAACCCATCAAAGGATTGTTTTCCATAGTAACAAGTGATAGTAAATTTTAGCACATAATATAAATGCTTCCTTACCAAATTCCACTCACCAAAGGCGCTTCACTCCCTGGAAATGGTGCCCAAAAAGAGTCTTGGTGACCCACAAGTATAGGGGAACAATCATAGTCCTTTTGATAAGTAAGAGTGTCGAACCCAACGAGGAACAGAAGGAAATGACAAGCGGTTTTCAGCAAGGTATCCTGTTGGTGTCAAAACCGGCGGATCTCGGGTAGGGGGTCTGAAGCAGTGCGTCTTAGGATCAATGGTAACAGGAGGCAAGGGACACAATGTTTACCCAGGTTCGGGCCCTCTCGATGGAGGTAAAACCCTACTCCTGCTTGATTAATATTGATGATATGGGTAGTACAAGAGTTGATCTACCACGAGATCAGAGAGGCTAAACCCTAGAAGCTAGCCTATGGTATTATTGTTGTTGTATATGTCTATCGACTAGCCTGGCCCCGATTATATAATGCACCAGAGGCCTAGGATAACAAGAGTCCTAGACGAATACGCCGGTGGGGGAGGAGTCCTTGTCTTGATCGCCAAGTCTTGTGGATTCTTCCTTGTATGCGGCAGCTGTTCGGACTGGCCCATGAGTATACGACCATGGGGGTCCTCGGCCCAATCCAACTTATCGGGAGACGACGCGTTGAGTACCCCCTAGTCCAGGACACCGTCAGTAGCCCCTTGAACCGGTCTTCAAGTTAGGGACGCTCCTCGAGTCTTCCGAACTGTTCTTCATCTTCGGTTGCCGGTCTTGAAAACTGGTTCAACAAATCTTCTCATCTTCTATCTTGAGGATCGCCAAAATGCATTCGACGAGTTTACACGGCGGGTATACAAGGAGCCCCTTTAAGTTTCCGGCCTTTATCAATGCCTTGTTATTTTTATGCCACACTTCGGGTTTGAAGTTGTTCCCGGGCGGCAGCGTCCTCTTGCGTCCGAGCTCCAATGCCGGACTGTATCCGAGCTCCAACGCCGGACTATGTATCCGAGCTCCAACGCCGGACTGTATCTGGGGTGTCGTAAATCACCTTGGTTCAAAGAATTTTGAAGGAGTTTAGCCGAGCTTAATGCCAGAAATGCCCTCTATGGAGCCAGCCACTAGTGCCCGAGCTTTATGCCGGACTACTTCCGAGGTGGTGCACCACCCCGAATGTGGGCTGATTTTTGTCACTATTTTTGATTGATGCAATTTATTCTCTATCGAGATACATAGCCAGTAGCCCTCAAGGTGGGTATCGTTCTAAAACCCGAGATGCACATGAAGGATGACATAAGACCGTTGATCCCCGTAGCCGCTGAGACTCAGGTTGATTTGCAAAATCGGTCTGAGGATCAAGTCCTAGCTCGGCAGGATACTTCGGGACACAACCAGTGGCATGCTCAGTCCTCAAGACTCAGGTTGGGTGCGGCCGACCAACCTGAGGATAAAAATCTCCTCGGAGACTGTATTACACATCAAATTTTCTGCATTGGACAGGCAATGCAGTAGCCCCCGAGACACTGGTCGGGTGGCAACACCAGATCAGGGGATCGATGTGCCCCTTTAATATTTGTAAATAATAAGCCCGAAGCCCAGTAGCCCCCAAGCCTTAATGCGGGCACGGGAGGCCGAATTAAGGATCGATATCCATTGTAAAATCACAAATTATGTGTAATGACTCTATGTATCCAAGTACTTTACGTCATTAATGCTCGGATCCCAATTGTACAAAACTTTATTGACCGACCATTGGTTTCCACCTCCTCAGCCAATAGCCGAGGAGTTTTTTCCTACTTTATAAAGCCTTTATGAGGGCAAAGATTTACAACAAACAAGGCAATCTGGCCATACGGTTTTATAAACAAAGGTACGCGGAGAGACATGTTATATTACTGTTTTAACAAAAGAAATATCTTCCAAAGAAAATAGTCCCGCTATCGGTTCCTTTCTTTGGGTTGTCATGCTAAGCATGATCATGAAACCTCAGCTCCAATGTAAGAGCAAAATATCGAGGATTTAGTTTGGGAGGCCAGTTAATAGCCCCCGGTAGTGTTCGGCGACAGTCGAGGTCAAGCCGTAAACACTTCGGCCATTGTTATGAATGGGCCGTCGTTTAACGCCGTCATCGGATCGCCGACCAGTTTATGCTTATTGTGACAGTCAGTTTTCGGCTTTCTCCACTGAGGTGCTTAACCATGTGAGCTGGAAGCACAATCGCAGTGGTCCTCCCTTTGCACACCTAGCCGAACAAAGCGGAACATAGGAGGCAAGCGCAGGAGCCGGGCAACCCAACTATTGACCGAAGACACAATTCAAAACCGATGCATATATAGCAATATCTGAGAATGTTTTTGTCGAATCCCTAAAGGTGTCCGGCATTGCAGACTTGTGCTAAAAACACACAAATAGTTTAAAAGTGCCATGGGCTCGAAAAGCCAAAAAACTTATTCAAAAGGTTAATGTCCGAACTAGATCAAGTGTTCGGTGCCAATCCGAAAAATGGACTTTAGAAGAAAAAAAGGTGCTTCTGCCGTCATTTAACATGATACATCCTATCTCAAAACTTCAAGCGGGTCAGCCTACGGCTTCAACCTCCTATCCCGAAGGCGGAGTACTTCTTACTAGGCCAATTTAGCAAACTAAACTCTAGCGGCTTTGAGAGAGAAATTAGGCTCCCCGGCTAGTGACCGCACACTTGTGTCGAAAAAAGGAGTGATAAATAATAATAAAAACTTTGCAACGACTAAGAAGAAAAACACTTATCATAAAATGGCTCACATAAATTTAAGAGCCCCCAAGTGACTTGGGTAAAAGAATGATTGCATGTACCGAAGTACTTATATCATATCTATGTTCAACCGAACTTTAAACGCGTCTTAACCGACCGTCGGCTTCTCCCTCTTCGGTCAAGGACCGAAAAGTGTTATGTACTCCATCTGTCGAGAATATCAATGGTGTTTCCAATAACCAGGCAATCAGGCCATAAGGCTGTAACAGACAAAGCGCGGTGAGGGAACTTATGCTATATTACTGCGAAGAGTAAGAAGCATCTTCGAAGAAAATAGTACCCCCACCAATACCTTTCTTCGATGCTCATTGTTATTATGAGACTTGTGCAATAGATTTTTTGTACTCACGAGTTCCGTTGTGTGCCGACCATGATTGAAAACAATAAGAGCGCTAGCTTTCGGCTTCACCCAGTCTGAGGTCCGGCTTGGGTGACCCGATCGTGACAATCGCAGAGGTGCTCCCTTTACTCCCTAGCCGAGCAATCGGGAATGTAGGGGTAAGCACAAGAGCCAGGCAACCCAGCTTGCAAATCGCTTAAGTCAATATGGTGCATATTGTGGCGTAATACACGAACAAGGAACGAAGCCGTACAAGTATAACCATATGCAAGAGGAAAAAGCTTCATGAAGGAAGCCCCCAAGTAAACAGGGTATTTGAATTTGCGCGTCACAAACAAAGTTTGGACAAGGAAATTTTTACAAGCAACTTTTTTCCAAAAAAGTATAATGCTTGGCCGAGCCGAACACAAGTTAAAAATTTAAAACTTTGAGCATGAAGACAACTTAGCTGGTTAATGTGTTCGGTATTGATGACGCGGTCCGAGCTTGATGCGGGACAAGGTTCCATCCCCGAGCCGGTCCCGAGGTGGCGGACCAAAGAGCTCGGCACTCCGAAGTGGTGACATAGCATGGTCAATGCAGGACGGCAGGGTGATGCCGAAGTCCCCTGCATGGGGTAATGTGTTGACGAAGCCCCCCGTCCAGCCGAGGTGACGCCAAAGGATATAGTCCGACTGGATCATTTTCCTGTGCACAAAAAATAGTGCAAACCGGAGATAGTAATAATAAAAATAAAAAAAATCGTTGCATAACAAATAATTTATGCAAAGTGAGTAATAAAAGAAATATGGCCTGGCGCCGAAGTCAATGTCGATGCAGGGCGGCGGTGTGATGCGGTAAAGGCATGGCAAGGCCTGAATTCACAGGTCGGTTCGAGTTCCGGATGCGGCCTTCGCCGGACTATGTACGGAAACTGACCGAACCACCATGCGACCGTTGTTAATGCGGCCACCATTTGATAGACCTGCGTACATATGACGAACAAACCAGGGTAATAATTCATTGGGAAAAATGAACCCTAACAAGCAAAAAATACTAGGATTAATAGCACCTGGCTTATTTGTTGTAGCAATCCGAAGAAAGGTGATTCCCAAAATTGGGACTCGATCCGCACACCTATCACCTGATGGGCGATAAAGCAACGGCATGGCGATGCTGGCAAAGGTTGGCTCGCCGAGGCAAATCCCTCGGTACAGCTAACGTGACGGAGCTGGTCGGCCAGCGACGCCGAAGTCTCCGGAGTAAGTTGATGAAGAGATGATGAAGCCCCCGGTCCAGCGATGCAGGTCGTGACGTGGTCAATGCCGACTTGATGAAGTGACCATGTGGCGATGCAGGTATGCCCGCTCCGTGTAATCTGTGGGGCGGCGATGTTGGTGATGATTTATCCTTCGCGATGCCGAACTATTGTTCGGCTGGCCAAGATGATGATCCAAAGAAATTGAGCTCGGCTCAACAAAGCGACGACGTGTCTAACGCAGGTCGGCCGCTGTGGAGTGATGTTGTCGGGCTGGTTTGACACCGACGCGACGGTGAAGTTCGTATTGCAAGAATACTTTTAATACTACTGGGATGTGTTTGAGAATAAAACACAGCACCCCATACGAAAACTTCCTTCAAAAAGGATGACCGAGATCCCGTTCATAAAGAAGATGAATTCGGGTCGGATTCGTTCTCGCGCAGAAAACAGATCCAAAAAGTGATGCACTAATCGGAAGTTTCCCGAAGTTTGGACGGTCGGATCGAGCTAAATTTTTGGCAGGTGGTAGATATGGGAATTCCGCAGCAAATCAACGGTGGGATCTTCCAAAGGACATCTGAGCTAGATGCTGGATACCACGCCCTAAACTCGTCCGGATTCTCGTCCAGATTCAACAGGGCTCCAGTATATCGGAGATTGCCGGAGATTCCTCCATCGGAACTCGACGAAATTTTTGCAGGGTTGTTGTAGACTTAATTCCGCATAATTCCACCGAAGTAATCGTTTAAGCGACACTCGAGGAGGAGGTGGCGGCAGATACAAGTTTGTTGTCCAAAAAAACAGCACGGTCGCCTGAGGGCAATGTTGACGTTGAGCCCCCGAGCTCCATGGATGACTCCTCCATGATCTTGACAGAGATCGGAGTTGGTGTTTATGAAGGCCTTTATCCGGACATGACAATCAGAGGTAGGGCGCAGTCCTCGGTCAAGCCAAGGTGACCAGTCGAGCTGGTGACGAAGAAGCCGACGTCGCAGTTGACCTGCAGTCGAGCCATTGAACCTTTCGTCGATCACACAACGGAACTCTCAATGAAAGCACCAATGTCGGTGTCAAAACCGGAGGATCTCGGGTAGGGGGTCCCAAGAAGTGCGTCTTAGGATCAATGGTAACAGGAGGCAAGGAACACAATGTTTACCCAGGTTTGGGCCCTCTTGATGGAGGTAAAACCCTACTCCTGCTTGATTAATATTGATGATATGGGTAGTACAAGAGTTGACCTACCACGAGATCAGAGAGGCTAAACCCTAGAAGCTAGCCTATGGTATGATTGTTGTTGTATATGTCTATCGACTAGCCTGGCCCCGGTTTATATAATGCACCAGAGGCCTAGGATAACAAGAGTCCTAGCCGAATACGCCGGTGGGGGAGGAGTCCTTGTCTTGATCGCCAAGTCTTGTGGATTCTTCCTTGTATGCGGCAGCTGTCCGGAGTGGCCCATGAGTATACGACCATGGGGGTCCTCGGCCCAATCCAACTGATCGGGAGACGACGCGTTGAGTACCCCCTAGTCCAGGACACCGTCATATCCTCTCCAAGCACTGAAATTATCGGTAACAAATAGTTTGGTAGCAAGGTAATTCGTAACAAGTAACAAGTAACAAGTGTAACAAAGGTGCAGCAAGGTGTCCCATTTCTTTTTATAGCAAAATACAAGCCTGGATGAACTCTTATATAAATAAAAGCGCTCCCGAGGACACATGGGAATTATCATCAAGTTAGTTTTCATCATGCTCATATGATATGCGTTCGCTACTTTGATAATATGATATGTGCATGGACCGGTGCTTGGGTGTTGTCCTTACTTGGACAATACTCCTACTTATGATAAACCCCTCTTGCAAGCATCCACAACTACGAAAGAAGAATTAAGATAAATCTAGCCACAACATTAAACATGTGGATCCAAATCAGCCCCTTACGAAGCAACACATAAACTAGGGATTAAGCTTTTGTCACTCTAGCAACCCACCATCTACTTGCTACTTCCCAATGCCTTCCCTAGGCCCAACTCATGCTGAAGTTTCATGTAGTCGACGTTTACATAACACCACTAGAGGAAAGACAACATACATCTCATCAAAATATCGAACGAATAGCAAATTCACATGATTACTTATAACAAGACTTCTCCCATATCCACAGGAGCAAAAGTAACTACTCACAAAACATGTTCATGTTCATGATCAGAGGGGTATTGAATATGATTAAGGATCTGAACATATGATCTTCCACCAAATAAACCAGCTAGCATCAACTAGAAGGAGTAACCAACACTACTAGCAACCCACAGGTACCTATCTGAGGTTTTGAGACAAAGATTGAATACAAGAGATGAACTAGGGTTTGATATAAGATGGTGCTGGCAAAGTTGTTAATGAATATTGGTCTTCCCACGATGATAGGATCGTTGGTGATGACGATGCCTTCGATTTCCCCCTCCTGGAGGAAGTTTTCCCGGCGGAATTGCTCCACCGGAGACCTAGATTGCTTCTGCCCAGGTTCCACCATGAGAGGGCGGCGCTTCATCCTGAAAGTCTTCTCCTTATTTTTTCTAGGTCGAAACACTTCATATAGCAGAAGATGGGCACCGGAGGCTGGACAGGGGGTCCACAAGCTCAGGGGGCGTGCCCCAGGCTTGTGGCCACCTAGTGGGACCCTTCCTTGTATATCTGCACCCAATATTTTTTATATATTCCAAAATAATTCTCCGTAAAGTTTTGGGACATTTGGATTTGTGCAGAATAGGGATCTCAGATTTGCTCCTTTCCAGTCCACATATCTAGCTACCGGCATTCTCCCTCTTCATGTGAATCTTGCAAAATAAGAGAGAACAGGCATAAGAATTGCATCATAAAGTGTAATAAAAGTCCATAATGCAATAAACATCATGATAAAAATATGATGCAAAATGGATGTATCAGCCATCTTAGGCATAGCATCTTCCATCCGTTTTTGTTTGTTGGGAGGTGGCTCATCAGCAACATGTTCATCCTCCCCCCTCATGGATGTGAGATTGAACACCACATGGGTAGTCTGCTTCCTCTCTATTTTCTTTCCAGCCACTTTGGCCATAGACTTTCCTGAGCCTGGCTTTGAGCTAGCAGCAGCAATCTCTGAGAATATCCCGGGCCTCTTCTTTTGAGTATTGCCATACTCCTTGGCAACAACAATATTTTTCTTCTTGGAGATGACCTCATCTGGCATGAAGTCCTCATCTACCTTATTAGAGTTCCTCTTCTTCCTGGCCCTGGTAGCTACTTTTAGCAAGGTGGAGAACTCCTTTCTCCTTCATCATAGCTCAACTCAGGACTAGAGCCTACATTCAAATCAACACTGTTCTAACTGTCACTAGCGTCTGACATACTGACAACTGGCCCTGTGAAGTAGAATAGGTAGAGTGGAGCGGATGAGCATCACAAAACACATCCATGTTTGAAAGAATTTGAGTTCAAATTTCAGTTTTAGATTTTCACATAAAGCATTTCAGAATTATCGATTTTAAATTTTCGAAAGCACCGGAGCAGCAACTGGAACTCGGGTTTCACATTTCAGCCAGACTGAGGTGAATCCTGCTTTCACCGAAGTGCATATGGTACATCAGAAATACTAACTTGGTCTTGCCAATTAGTTCATTTTGGTTACACCGTAATGTACTAAGTGCAATGGTAGAGGCCGAATCGGTGACTCCGAGTTGGTTCAAGTCAGTCGCTCCGAGATGAGTTCTGCGGAACCCTAAACCTAAAATCATTGCTCAAACCTACTTCTACGGAATCAATATTGGATAGAAATTTCAATTTGTGCCAATTTTGCGGGCGCAAATCACTAGTGCACTGAATCGGAAAGGGAAGCACTAGGGTTCGAATCTCACCGTAACTTCGTGGAGATCCACTATGGCAGCAACAACGGCAGAGAATCACGTTAACAGCGATGGATTCCAATGGCGAAGGCACACTGGAGACAAGGGCGACGATTTATAGACCAGGGGCGACGTCAGCAACGATGTGCGGGAACAAAACAATTGAAGAAATTTCCAATGTACCACTACAAAAAAAGACACATCCGTGACATTTTGGGCTGAACGATTTTTTTCCTGTCATGCTTATGATACTTCTATGACGATAATTCTAACAAAAGCACGTATCATCATAGATGTGGTGGGCTCCTACTTCTATGACCAAAAATCATGATAGAAAATGGACTTTTTGTCCTGGGCGGGTTGGGGACGCACCTGTATGACATTCTTTCGGCCGTCCATGATGAGAAAAATCATGGTAGAAGCGGGGGAGAGGAAAATTTTGGGGAGTTCTCGGTTACGGTGGGTGGTCGGGGCCGAGTGATGCATGGAGGTTTGCGTGTTTCTCTCGTATATGTACGCGCGTGTGTGCGAGGCTTCGGCTCTAAGCTGAACCCGAGCGAGGCGTTTGCTTATTGAAACCGAGCGGTTGCACTAGCTACATTACTAAACCCAAGCGATCGATCCCTTGGCTGTTAACTGAAACCGAGTGATTCCTTCCCTACTGCTACTAACTGAACCCAAGCGACCAATTGATCGATCGCTGGTGGTGGTGGTGCTGCTGCTTACTGAAGCCGATCGAACCCGCTGCCTCTTGATGAACAGTGAACATGGGGGTTGATTGAACGAGTCGAGACGTACGTGGTTGGGGTTGGATGAACAATTCCCGGTGGGGGTTGGATGAACAGGACCCCATGGGTAGTAGGCCGTTGCCGCTGGATGAACATGACCCCTAGAGGGGGCCGCCATAGCCGAGCTGATTGGGGGTGGATGAACAGGACCCCGTGGAGGGCTAGTTGAACAATAGCCGGTGGAGGGTTGGATGAATAGTAGCCCGTGGATGAACAATAGCTAGTGGAGACATGAGGAAGATGCGGTGGATGAACAGTGCAGGTGGAAGCTGAAGGAAGTCAACGATGGGTGAACAGTAGCTCGTGGAATCCCATTTTGCGGTACG
>NC_041389.1:265315171-265332045 GCF_002162155.2 Triticum dicoccoides
GGACCCCCATTTCGACCGTAGCGCTCCACCACAAGTCCGTTTCCTCCGTTTTGCGATAGCCAGACCCCTGCCGATGAACAGGATGCCATTTCGACTGTAGCCGGTCAAACAGAAGGCGGTTTCCTCTATACTGCGGTACACCAGACCCCATTTCGGTTGTTCCGTCCAAGCCGGTTGGCTCCCATTGAACAGGAAACATTCCGACCCAGTCTCCTCCTGATGAACAAGACACTGTTTCTCCATTCTGACCCATCCGGTTGGCTGCCTGATGAACAAGATGCTGTTGCTGCTGTCCGCTGCCTCTCCATGTACATGAGTCGTGGTCGTACGTATGCGCGAGTAGGTGTTCGAGACCCCGCCCGTATGTACATACGTGGCCATATTTTTTGGCATCTAGCTATACGCACGTGTACACGGTTTAGAAGGGACTGCGTAAACTGCTGTGTCGGGGGCTCTACTACTACACGTGCTACTGCTTGCTCGGCCACGGTTCACCATTGCAAAGAGACATCAATCAGTATGTGCGTACACATTCGCGACCAGGCAGACAACCCTACGTACTGTTCGACTGAGTGGGTCCCAACCGTCAGGAAGGATAAGGAGGCACTCCCTTTCGTGCAAAGATATATGTGGTGGGTCCCAGCTGTCAAGGGGAGGAATCGTTTTTTGCGCATAATAAGGAGGCACTTTCTTGCGTGCGAAGATGTAGGTGGTTGGTCCAATTGTTTTCCTCATCGTGTCTAGTCGTCTTTCGATGGTTGTCGTTCATTGACAATGTTGACCACGCCGCGCCGAGAGCACCAAGGCGGTGGACGACAGGGAGGCCTGCTAAGGGAAACATGTGAAGCCAAGGAAGATGAGGCAATGGATGCAAGTACAATGGTTCACTGGTTCCGCTGTGGTGTGAGGTTGCCGTCGCCGGAGAATAACATGGGGTGTGGGTGAGTAGAGGGAATCCCTTGCCGACGGTGGGATTAGGGTGGGGCGGTGAGGCCTGCGCGGCAGCACTGCCGCCCATGGGAGGCAGGAGCAGGCGGTCCCGCTGGCACTGGTTTGGGCGGCCGGAGCAAGAAGATCGGAGGTTGAAGAAGCAGAACAGCTGTTGGATTAACATCCAACGGTCCAGCTGCTAGAATCATTTGTTGACTAATTTGACAAAGCCCTGCGTACGCGTCAGCTTAGTAGGCCCACAAGTCAGTGTAATAAGGAGGCACTTGCTTGTGTGGGTCCCTACTGTCAGCCTCTCCACTTACATCCCTCTTCCGATGGCTATCATTTTGTTGACCATGTTGACCATGCCGCGCCGAGAGCACCAACACAGTGGATGATGGTGAGGACCAGGAAGGGAATGACCCAGAGCCGGTGAAGCCACAACAGTGGTTGCCCATGCTGAGGGGAGTACGAGGGCTGACTGGTCAGTTGCGGGGTGAGGCTGCCATCGCTAGGAAATAACAGGAGGTGCGGGTGGGTAGAGGGATGGCCTAGCCAGCGGTCGAAGTAGGGTGGGCAGGTGAGGCCTATGCGGCAACACAGCC
Organism: Triticum dicoccoides; assembly: GCF_002162155.2. Classification (NCBI taxonomy): domain Eukaryota; kingdom Viridiplantae; phylum Streptophyta; class Magnoliopsida; order Poales; family Poaceae; genus Triticum; species Triticum dicoccoides. The sequence goes on from NC_041389.1 coordinate 265,316,707, forward strand.
GGCCACGGAAGGAGGGAGTAGGCAGTCCCACCAGCGCTGGTTTGGGTGGCTGGAGCAGGAAGATCAGAGATTGAAGAAGCATGATGGCAGTCGGATGGACATCCAACAGTCACTACTCTATTTTGACTAAGTTGACAAAGCCTTGCGTACGCGTCAACAAAAATTAGGACAACGTAATCGTCAAGCTAGTAGGCCCACAAGTCAGCCTCCAAATCTATGGAAAACAGCATACGGCCCATTTGCCATTATTTTTAATAACTTACAACCTATTTGCTAATTATTAAGGATATTTTGAAGCCCATATTCTTTTTGTTAGCATTATAGACTATATTCTGGCAACTGCTAAAAAAATCAACAAAAATTTGCATATTCCGGTGGGGTCTGAACTCTTAAATCACTTAATTTCGACTCACATTAAAAATAATTATAAAAATAATTTTATTTCAAATTAAAATACAACAAAAATTTTCCCGCAATAAAAACAATGAAATTTAAAATCTTGAAATCCTAAAAAAATGAAATTTGAATCTAGTTGCCAGTTTTTTGTGTTTTTAAAATTTACAACCAATTTCTTACTACTTATAGCCCATTTTCTGGGGAACACGAATACATTTCCTCGTCTTTAAAGATTTGTAGTCCAGCAGGGCTGAGAAAAGCAAGTAGGCCTGGGTTGGGTATTGTCCAAAAAAGATAGAACCGGGCTAACCATTTTCAGAAACAAAAAAGATATCAACTGGGCTCGTCATGTGCTTAAATAAAAGCCTGGGCTAATGGGTCACAGCCCCCGCATAGCACAGTTGATACCCTGCTCCATCTGTAAAACTAAAAAGAATGGGCGAGCTATTGGGTCCCTGTTGTTACAATATTTATCTCTTTAATAAAGGTAATAAAAAGCCATTTCCCTTGTTTCAATGAAAATATGGCAGTCACAGCCGATTTGAAAAGGGCAACACCATCTAACTCAAGCTTACAAATGGTACAAAAGCCAAATGATTAATTGTTCATCAAATTTAGACAAAACCCAGATTGAACATGGCAATAACATCTAACCAAACCACTGTTTTTGGCAGTCGCAAACAAATGGATCGGTCTGATCCATAAAATCAACATCATATGCGAATTTTTTTACTGGAACATGATCACAAGTTGTTGTAAATAGAAGACGAGCACGTTCAGAAGCCCATTTGTCCACCTGAAACTTCTTTTTTTGCTGTTCAACATATCCATCCGTGAGAAATTTCTTGTTGAAAAACTTAAGCCTCATGGACAATAGTAACCTCGCATTCAATAGGAAGAATGTGACAAAGCTTCTGTTTGCCTGGTTGGATGCATATCCTTCCATCGTTATTGTCCTCAAACGAATGTCATGAGAACTAAGAAAATCCCGGTGCTTATTACGCCACCAATTGGTTATATGTTTTTCATGTGTTAGTGCCTAAGTAGACATGAAGAATGAAAACAGTTAAGGTCTAAAAAAGGACTATGTCGAAAGAGCGACAACTGAACGGTTAATTCGAGTACAATATATATGGGCTTTCAATGTGCATGAAATCATCACCTTTATATACAAATTCTCAAGACATGTAAAGCATCACAACAAGCCAACTATTGTGTTCAGATCATAACTAAACATTCTGATATATAAGATCTTAACAGAATCCAACACCACTGATACTATCCATGTACGAACTCTTCTTTTTTGAGGGAATTGACAGCAGGAGAGAACTCCTAATGTTTTCTCATATATCTATATAAATGGGGTGTTTACATAGACATACAAGTCACACACATGAGACATCCACCCCTGGTAACACCACTAGGAGTGGTTTGCTAATACATCACTACTATTTTGTACAACTGTGGTTAGTCAAAGGTGGATCTAACTTTGGCATGGATTAACCAAGCGTAGCACAGTAGGAGAGCACGACAGCTCTACGAGCTTATTTGACCCTATGTTGAAATAGTCCAAGATATTCCTTGAAGCATGTGAGCCAGGATCCAATGTTGGAGTTGACTCCTCTAAAATGTTTGTTGTTTCTCTCTTTCCACAAGCTCCATGCAGCAGTTAGGAATATTTCAGCGAAGAAGGGTTTATGCCAATCCGTTTAGACGTTTTGGAGTAGAGTCAGCCTATTCTCAAAATCAGGCCATTCAATGTGCAGTTTGGCCCAACATCTCTTGCTGAACTAGCATGTAAAAATCATATGGTCCATCGTTTCTTCTATGTTTCGCCCACAAAGAAGGCAATTAAAATCATCTCTAATATTGTAGTGTGTCATGCGCAACATATTTCATGTGTTCAGCCTATCTTGAAATAGAAACCAACCAAACACTTTGATCTTCATGGTAAAGTTTGACTTCCAGAGGCGCCTGAAAGCAAGGCGTGTTGGTGCATCATGGAAGAAGTTGGTGTAGTAATCTTTCATTCTGAATTCCGCACCACCCCAGATGTACTACCAAACATCGGTTAAAGATGACGAAGGGGATAATATGGTCGATGCCTCTTGTATTTCCTACACCTCTTGAAGGGCAAGCGGTGATAGTTGTAGATGAAAGGTTTCATGCAGAGTAGTGGTGGCCCAGAAGTCAGCGACCGTCATATCTTCCTAAATAGTGAACAAGAAGGCACGAGGATGTGAGGCCTCCAAGACGTCATGAGACCAATGATCCTTCTAGAACAAAGTAGTTGTGCCATCCACCACTTGTACGCGAGAGATCCCTCAATAGGTAGGTGATAATTTGAGAATATCCCTCCACCAAAAGGACCGCACCGAATCTACAACATGTGGCACTTGGTCTGTATATTGGTTATCCCACACCATATTGACCGAAGGCACGTCGTGTTTGTTAAAGAACTTGTGAAGAAATTTCAATAGGAGGGCTTCATTATGGATTTTCAGGTTGATCACGCCCAGTCCACGTTTGCTCTTGGGTTTACACACCATATCCCAAGCAGCCAAGGAATTACACTTGTAACCCTACTCAGTTTATTCATCCAGAGACATCATCTTCTAATCTTATCCAACATCTCAATTAATTGGGGGGGGGGGGGAATTTGAGGGTGCACATGGCAAAAACTAGAAGGGAGGTGACAGATGTGTTTAACCACGAAAGCTTTCCCCCATACGACATCATGGCTATGGTTGAAGCAAGGCTACGCTCCATTCTGCAAACCAAGGGCATGAATTCCTATATTGTTGGTTTTGTCATGCCGAGGGGGAGACCAAGATATGTGAATGGCATCGTGCCAACGCACATCCAAAGATCCTGGCCAAGTTGGCAGTCGAGATTGCGTCAAGATTTATCAGGGTGAGAGTGGACTTGTGGAAGTTTATCTTGAGACCAATGGAGGACGCATAGTCCTAGAGGATTAGCTTAACCAAGGTTGCTTGATGAGGACAGGCAGGCAAAACGAGCAGAGTGTCATCCGCGTACTGAATGATGGGGTAATCAGACTGACTGTTGCATGGGAAAGGTAGATCTAGCTGTCCTTGTCTGAATGCAGCATTAACCGCAACCTGGAGTAGCTCAGCCACTAGGACAAAAATGAGGGGGGGGGGCAAAGGATCTCCTTGTCGCACCACACAACGACATTGAAACTGTCGGCTGGGAACACCATTAAGGAGTACAGAAGATCGACCCGAGGAGAAGAGGCACTTGATCCAAGAAATCCATCTGTCATTGAACCCCATGTGTTGCATAATATTTATCATTGGCTCATGAGCTATGGTGTCAAACGCTTTGGCAAAGTCAAGCTTGAGAAGAACGATCTCTCTACCTGAGTTCTGGCATTGATGTAAGTATTGGTAAGCCCAAGCTAGACAATTTTGTATAGTTCGTCCCTTTATGAACCCATATTGGTTATGGTGGATCAACTTCAAAATAGTACCTTGTAATCTATCTGCAAATAACTTCGTGATCAGCTTAACGCAGCAGTTTAACAAGGTTATGGGTCTGTAGTCGTTGACTATCTCCGGTGAGTTGATCTTGGGTATGAGAGTAATGAGCCCATCATTAATAATGGTGATGTCTAGCATGCCTTCATAGAACTGCGAGCACAAGGCATAAAAGTCAGGCCTGATGATGGGCCAACAAGATTTCAAAAAGGCCCCACTGAATCCATCTGGGCCAGGTGCACGGTCGGGCGGCATGTCTTTAACCACACCATCGATTTCATCTTTAGTGAAAGGTGTGGTGAGATGATCAAGATTATTAGCATGCGGGATAAGGGCAGGGAGATCAAACTTCATTTCCGACGGGGAGACAACACCTAGTCGGTTCTTGTAGGTGAGGTAAAGAAGGGCTTCTTTGGCTGGGTGGTCCTCAGTCAGTGAACAATCATCATTCTGGAATGTTGCAATATTATTCTCGCGGTATCTTTCTGTGGCCATGGCTTGGAAGAATTTAGTGTTCTCGTTAGGGATGGCACCCGCAGGGTATGGGTATGGGTGGAGCCACCCCATACCCTTACCCGTCCACCCTGAACTTACCCATCACCCATGCCCATACCCTTCAAGGGTACAATTTTTTCCATACCCGTTACCCGACAGAGTATATGGGTACCCGCGGGTAAAAATACCTGCATATACAACACATCAATTGAGTAGAAAATAGTTGTAAAAATCTACATATAATCATTATTAATAGCAACACATTTTAAACAATAATGTACAACAACATACTGTAACAACAACACATTCTCACAAACAAAAATATTTGCCTATAAAGTGACACATAAAAATTTTAAACAACACATAGGCATACACTTTAGGTTCACAAAATCATGATAAATTATAGTGATACTTTGACTACACATTAGAGTTTTTACCTAGCGCGACTAGGAGGGGAAAATTAATACATTAGGATATTAAAGGGAACCCACTTGTCCACATTTTAGATGGGTGCATGGGTACGCGGGCATGGGTTATACGATCCCATACCCGCACCCTCTCAACCCGATGGGTATGATATTTTCCCATTTAAGTACCCATGGGTAATTTTTTCTCCCATACCGGACCCTGCCAAACAAGTCTGGACTACACAGCAGAAGGATAGTCCGGCTCATCAGGAGCTCGACTAGCAATCCGGCCTCTGTCTTCGCCCCAACCAAATAGCAGGGTATGTACCATGTGCTCAAAATTACGCACTAAAAATACCATGGGCGACGGTGGAGGCATATCGAGGATGAGGTCCACAATGCGGCTCAACCGTGTCCGGACCCCCATCTATCTTCTTCTTAACTTCATTTTCCTTTTCATGATCGTTACAACCTACATCACCCTTTTTATGGTGTCAAAGGGCCCCTTTTCTAGCCCCTTATGCAAACTTATTCATTAATCCTCTCAAAGGATCACACGCCAAGGTGAAAAGAAGTGTAGATGTATGGCGGAGTACCTAAAGGATCTTTCAAGATCACCTCCCCCAATGTTCTTAAATACCCGTACACAGCTTTCCCTTGTGCTCGGCATGTAAAATAGCCTCGATGCTTATAACATTATATGTACAAATATGTTTTGACATATTAATCAGACTATAATGGAAGCAGTTTTACGCCCAAATTACTTGGTACTGACTTATTCCTTCTTCTGTATTCTTTTTATCATTTGATCGCGGTGTACACGTCGGCCTGACCTAAATCGCCAGGGCCTCCATTCAGCTGCGTGCATCTATTAAATTTATTATAAGTCCGAACAATTTCACAAGTACAATTCGGCGTCCCGGAATTAGCATTACATGCATCAGCTCCGAATCATGTCTTGGGTCAATAGTTGGGTTGCCCGGCTCCTGTGGTTACTACCTTATGTTCCGTTTGTTCAGCTAAGGAAGTAAAGGGAGAACTACTGCGATTGTGTTTCTGGTTGTCCGGACAAACACCTCAGTAGAGAAAGCCGAAAACTGACTATCATGATGCGGCGAGAGCTGGTCAGCTATTCGGTGACTCAGTATAAATCTCTTGCATTTTTTTCCGTGTCATACGAAGGACTAGTTTTAACCTGGTTAGGTGTTTACAGCGCCAAAGTTCGGATCGCTGATCAATACCAAGGGCTGCGTCTGTCGGATTTCGGATTCCTGCAGACCCTTGAGGTTCGAACACTCGGGTGCATGCGGAGATCACACCCCCAGCCTACCCATGTCTCACTGCCTCGTAAGGATCTAAACTACACGGAGAACAACACAAGGGACACGAGATTTATACTGGTTTAGGCCACCATTGTGGTGTAATACCCTACTCCAGTTTGTGGTGTGTGGATTGCCTGTGGGGCAGTACAAGGGAAGAACAGCCTCGCGAGGGTCTGTTCTTGGTTGAGGCGATGAACTGCTAGGGGAGTTTAGTCGCCTCTCTCTCTCTGTCTTGGATGCGGATCTGATCAGATCCAGATGCCCTACCCTGTGGGTGGCTAGTCCTATTTATAGGCGAAGGCCCTGGGCCTCTTCCCAAATATTGAATGGGAAGGGCGCCAACAATTGGCCATTTTGAAGGGGAACATCTAGTACACTTATCCTGACTAAAGTTGGACCTCGCCTGTCAAAAGGCCCTGACGATGACGCTAGCTTGGGCTCCACGATGACCTCCATTCTACCGTCCCGCTGGTCTTGGTCTTGTTGCACCGAAATGGTTGCCTTTGCTTGATACCCTTGCCTGCGCTTGCCCTCTTTGCACCAAAGGGGAAACAAGGACTCTACGCAGGCCGGCGCCCGCCTGGCGCCCGCCTGGCCTTGGTCGTCATGGCTTGCGTCACGGGCACCTTGTGAGGTACCCCGCCTTGATCTCTCTGCCTCCTCGCGAGCCAGCCTGACGAGGTCGCGCCTGAGGAAGCCTCCTGTCGTCCGCCCCGCGAGGCTTGGCCCCTCGCGAGGGTCTTGAGCATGTGTTGATGAAGATGGTCCGTACTAGGCCACTCCTTGAGCCACGCCGCAGGCCGCAGGCAGGAAAGTCTGGGTACCCTCGTTCCCAGAACACCGACAGTAGCCCCCGGGCCCAAGGCGCGCTTGGACTTGGCTTAGTATAGAAGCGAAGAGGCAAGTGCGAAGCGCCGCGGGCCCCAATAGCCTGCGGCCTTGGGCGCCGCATGGCGGTTGATTGGACGTGGGTGTCCTGGCTCCCCCACGACGCCTCAGTAACTACACGAATTGACAAGTCCCTGCATGCAAAATGGGTCATGATTACCTGTGATTGTGGAGGCCGTCGGTTGGCCTCCCTCAGCTATATGTATGGAACGGCGTGAGCCCCTCCGGTTCATCCCTCCTTGCCACTCTCTGTCTTCTTCTCGGCCGCTCGCCATCCCCATGGCTACGCCGAAGAGGTTTTCGGCCGCGGAGAAAGGGAAGGCTCGCCAGGAAGGACCCAGCTCCCCTCCGACCAAGCGTGGCCGGGGCCGCCCTCGCAAGCACCCCACTGCCCCTGCTGCGGCCTCCCGGGGCCGTGGAAGCAGCCCTCTGCGCAGCGGTGGGCGTCCGGCTGCCATCGAGAGGTACACTGGGGCTGCGCGACCCCCAAGGCCGCGCTTCCGCTCGGCGGAGGTGCTGCGGGAGTTTGTCGTGTGGTCGGCGGACCCGACTGGCACCTGGCTCCAACTTCTCCGTTTCTTCATAGGTGAGCTTCCGGCTGGTGCCACAGGCGGCCTTTGGCTTCAGGCAGATGGTTGCTGCAGCAGGGCCTCTTGGGCTACCCTGGAGGTCTCCACCGCCAGGGAGGCGGCCTTGACCCGTGGCTGGCAAACATTTGCCCGCGCGCGTGGCCTGCGCCGATGTTGCACTCTGCACTTCAAGTTCGACGGCGACGCCACCCTCTATGTCAGGGTGTTCGGGGAAGACGGTCGCCGTGCCGAATGCTGCCCCGAAGACGATGACCACGGCCGCGCGCCCAGCCCTGGCGTTGGTCGGGGTAAAGGGGGCGGAGGGCATGCGGGTAGCGAGGCCCGAGATCTGCCAAGCTCCGGCGACTCCCCTTCGGGTAGCAGCTCCTCCAGTGGTGGTCGCGACCAGCCCCCTCGTCGTCGCCCTCGTCTGGGAGAGGGCAGCGGGTCAGCCCGCCGCCGCGCTCCGGTGAAGCGAGAGCCGGAATCCAGCTGAGCTCCGGAGGCAGTACGAGCCTTCGCTGAGAGCTGGCGCCAAGCAAGTCGTCCCCCCTTTTGCTTTCCTTTCTCTCCTGCGCGAAAAGAATGTAATCCGTTGCCCCGCGAGGCGTGCTAAATTGTTGCTGTTTTAATTGGTGCTCTACTTCTTATGCGCTATGTTTTCATCCTGTGTGCCTATGCATGGAAATCACTTATCTTGGGGGGCTCGTCCCGGTCCTCGCCTCCCGAGGCCAGTGCCTCGTCCTACGCCTTGTGTCCTGCAGAGTTTAGTCAGCAGGGGTAGTCTCCAGCCTTGGTAGTGAGGGGAACCAACCCGAAACCCGTGATCATGTCGCGATGCCCGTGGGGCACGGACTGGGAGGGGTGCTCCCGCAGCGGACTCGAACAAGGAAGTTCCAAGTTACTGGGAAGAAAAACACTCATGAGGGTGCCCACGATCCCCCCTCGTGAGACTTTGCGCGGGAGAAAACGAAACGAACAAGTGAAACGGAAGAGTCGCGAGCTCGAAATGGCAACAGCTTCAGAAAAAACTTCAAATAGGAACAAACATGCCAACTGTGGAAAGCAAATGAAAGAAGCCGCGTCCGGCACCTAGTCTAGTCTTCGACGTCTTCTCACCAGTGCGGAGCTAAGTGCTGCCACTGGGCGTGGGCGGGAGCCCCCGAGGCCCGAGGGTGGCACTTCGGAGACTCCGGGGCGTGTACAGCCCCAGTCATTATTACGTGAGAGTGTCACGGGCGGCGAGCTTCACAGGCGTTTGCCTTCTTCATAGGCACCGTTCCTTTTCCAAAACACAGCTACTTCACAGGCGTTCGCCTTCTTCACAGGCACCGGGCCTTTTCCCAAAACACAGCTTCTTCACAGGCGTTCGCCTTCTTCACAGGCACAGGGCCTTTTCCCAAAACACAGCTTCTTCACAGGCGTTCGCCTTCTTCACAGGCATAGGGCCTTTTCCCAAAACACAGCTTCTTCACAGGCGTTCGCCTTCTTCATAGGCACCGAGCCTTTTTCAGGGGTAAAACCTCCGGAGGTGTTGGATGTTCCACGTGTTCTGGATGGGCACCCCCTCCTGGGTCTCCAAGCGTGCGGAGCCGGGCCTGGAAACATGAACAACCTTAAACGGGCCCTCCCACACAGGAGAGAGCTTATGCAGCCCCTCCCTGGAGAGAACCCGTCTGAGCACGAGGTCCCCTACCTCGAGAGTCCTGGGGCGGATGTTGCGACAGTGGTATCGCCACAGTGCTTGTTGGTACCTTGCTGCCCGCAGCGCGGCTTCTCGGTGATGCTCCTCCTCCAGCAAGAGATTCGTCCCCCTCATGGCGTCCTACTGCGCTTCGTCGAACGCCAGGACCCGCACGGAACAATGTCTGACCTCGTGAGGGAGAACGGCTTCAGCTCCATAGACCAGAAAGAATGGGGTCTCGCCAGTCGGCTTGGTTGCGGTCGTGCGGATTGACCACAGCACGGACTGGAGCTCTTCGTACCAGCCCCTGCCGCAAGCCTCCAGCTTCTTCTTGAAGGTCCTGGTCTTGAGGCCCCTCAGGACCTCTGCGTTGGCTCGCTCGGCCTGACCGTTGCTTCGTAGGTGCGCCACCGAAGCGTAGCATATTTGCGTTCCAAGGTTAGCACAGTATGTTTTGAAGAGGTTACTGGTGAATTGCGAACCGTTGTCGGTGATGATACGGTTCGGCACCCCGAACGGCTCACGAGGCCCTTGATGAACTTGACCGCGGAGCCTGCGGGGATGGTGCGGACAGCTTCTACCTCAGCCCACTTGGTGAACTTGTCCACGGCAACGTAGAGGTAGTAGTAGCCCCCTGGAGCCCGAGGGAACGGGCCTAGGATATCCAGTCCCTAGACTGCGAAGGGCCACGAGAGGGGTATAGTCTGCAGACCTCCCGCTGGCTGATGGATCTGCTTGGGAACTCACAGGCCTTGCAAGCTTTCACCAGTTCCGCAGCGTCATTGAGTGCCATGGGCCAATAGAACCTGCTGCGGAATGCCTTGCCGACGAGAGTCCTGACGACGAGTGATGCCCACAGTCGCCACCGTGTATGTCTGCCAGTAGCTCCTTCCCTTGCTCCCTGGAAATGCAACGTAGGGACACATCATTCGATCGTCTTCGGTAGAGCTCCCCATCCTTAAGGCAGTATGCTGTGGCCTGCCGTGCCACACGCTCCGCCTCCTCCTCCTTTTCCGGTAACATGCCTCGCGTCAGGTAACTCCTGAGCTCCGTGATCCAGCACCCCTCCTGAGGTTCCAGTGCCAGGAGCAGGCGCGCCCCTGATGTCGGGCCGCAGACCGGGGCTCCCGAGGCAGGCGGCTGGGGGAGCTCCCCCCGAGGCTGCACCATGCTTGATAGTGATGGCGTCACCGAGGGCTTGAAGAGCCGCTCCTCGAAGATGCCAGGTTCCTGAGGTAGCCGCCTGGATGCCCTTTTTGCGATGTCATCAGCCTCTTGATTGGTGCCGCGAGGCACATGCTGCAACTCCAGCCCCCAAAACTGCTTCTCCATCCTGCGGACCTCCGCGAGGTAGGCTTCCATGTGCTCGTCCTTTGGTTCGTATACTTTGTTGGAGAAGTTGACAAGGAGCTGCGAATCACCATTGATGGAGAGGCGCTTCACCCCCAGGGCGACTGCGGCCTTGAGGCCTGCTATTAGGCCTTCGTATTCTGCTATGTTGTTGGAGACCTTTTCCCCATGCTGGAAACAGAGTTGCACGGCATAGTAGAGCTTGTCTTGAGTGGGGGATACGAGTACCGCACCAGCCCCTGCGCCGTGTCGGGAGAACGCCCCATCGAAGTACATGAGGTTCCTCGCTCCCTGGGGAGAGCGATTGATCCTCGCCAGCCTCGAGGCCTGGCGCCTCTGCCCGTTCCGCCACGAAGTCCGCAAGTGCATACCCCTTGATGACTCTGGTTGTGCTGAATTCTATCTGAAACGCCTGCAGCTCGATGTTCCACTCAGCGACTCTTCCAACTGAGTTGGGGCTCCTGAGCACCCTTTCCAAGCGGTATGCTGAGACAACCTTGATGGGATGGCCTTGGAAATAGTGCCGTAGCTTGCGCGGGGCCACCAATAGCGCGAGGAGGAGTTTCTGGGGGAATGGGGTACCGCGCCCTTGCGTCCCGCAATACCGTGCTGACGAAGTACACAGGGTGCTCGACTAGGTTGGGAGTGCTAGTGCCGCTAGCGTCCTACAGAGGCCGGGGCGCCTCCTGAGACAACGGAGCCCCCAATGACTGGTCGCCTAGAGAAGGGGCCTCCTCTGTTTCGAGTGCACTTCCCTTCTATGGCTGGTCCTCCTTGGCTGCAGCCGTGGTCATTGTGAGGCCCTCTCGGCACTACTTTGCTTTAACCCGGATGGTTGCTGCGGCCCTGGTCCTACGCTCCTCCCTAATAGCCACCAGGGTTGCGCTGGCAGAGTAGGGGGTGGCCGCAAGGTAGAGCACCAGGGGCTCCTGAGGGCGCGGAGCCACCATCACCGGGGGGCTGGTCAAGTACCTCTTGAGATCCTGGAACGCCTTGTCGGCCTCTTCAGTCCATTCAAAGGGGCCCTTCTTCTTCATCAGCTTGAAGAAGGGCAGCGCTCGTTCCCCCAGCTTGGAGATGAAACGCCCTAGTGCGGTCACGCGCCCGGTGAGGTTCTGCATCTCTCTGAGGGTCTTCGGCGGGCTCATGTCCTCGAGTGCTTTTACCTTTTCTGGGTTTGCCTCGATGCCCCGGTGGGATACTAGGAAACTCAGGAGCTTGCCCGAGGGGACTCCAAACACACACTTCTCCGGGTTGAGCCGCAGGTCCACTTAGTTAAGGCTCGCGAAGATTTCCTCCAAGTCCCGTATCAGGGTTTTTGCCTCCCGAGACTTCACCACAATTTCATCAACATAAGCCTCAGCGTTCCTCCCGAGCTGCCGACCCAAGGCAATGTGCATTAGCCGCTGAAAGGTCGCGCCGGCATTGCACAACCCGAATGGCATGCACGTATAGTAGTACACCCCGCACGGGGTCAGGAAGGCCGTCTTTTCCACATGTTCTACTGCCATCTTGATCTGGTGGTAGCCAGAGAAGGCATCCAGAAAACACAACAAGTCACACTCGGTGGTGGAGTCGACGATCTGGTCGATGCGAGGGAGCGGGAACGGATCCTGCGGGCAGGCCTTGTTGAGGTAGGTGAAGTCAACACACATGCGTTCCTTTCCCCCCTTCTTCGGCACGACCACAGGGTTAGCCAGCCAGTCTGGGTAGCAGACCTCGCGAATGACCCCCGCCGCCTCCAACTTGTGGGTCTCTTGGACGATGAAAGCTTGCTTCCCAGTGGACTGCCGCCTCGCCTTCTGCTTCACTGGGCGCACGTTGGAGCACACATTGAGGTGATGCTCGATTACACCCCTCGGGACCCCTGCTAGCTGATCAGGTTCCCACGCGAATACCTTCCTGTTCGCGTGCAGGAATTTTACCAAAGCTTCCTCCTGTTCGGGCTCGAGGTTGGCGCCTATGGTGAAGGTGGCACTGCTGGATCCGTCGTCGTCAACCAGTACCTGCTTGGTTTCCGCCTTGTCCTGAGTGAATAGCTGCTTCTTTTTGGCCGGTGCAGCCCCCTTGGGTTCAGAGGCGTCTGAGTCGGTGGGCTGCGCCGCCACCGCGGCCTTGAAAGCGAGCTTGAGCGCTTGCAATGCGTCCCCGGTGTCCCCAGACACGGTGAGGACGCCGCTACTCCCGGGCATCTTCATGAGGTTGTATGCCGGGTGAGTTGCGGCCATGAACCGGGCTAGCACCGGGTAGCCAAGGATGGCGTTGTATGGGAGGCCGATGGGAGCGATGTCGAAGTCGATTAGCTCCGTACGGAAGTTGTCGTAGGTGCCGAAGGTCACCAGAAAGCGGATCTGCCCCAGGGAGTCAGTGTAGCCACTTCCGACGCCCAAGAAGGGCCTGCTGGGTTGCAGCCGTTCCAGCGGTACGTGAAGAAGGCTGAAGGCCTCCACTGAGAGCACGCTGAGGCCAGCGCCACCGTTGATGAGGGTCTTGGTGACCGCCACGTTGCAGATGGTGGGGGTGCATAACATTGGGAGCACGCCCGAGCAGGCCGAGTTGGAGGGATGATCATCTGAGCTGAAGGCCAGATCGCCTTTAGGTGCCGCCCAACCCGGAGGCGCCCCACGCGGCACAGAAGCGGCGCCGATCTGGCGGACGAATGGCTTGATGTGGTGGCCTGAAGGTGGTTCCTGTGAGCCGCCTAGGAGAGATGCAACGACTGGGTGCGCTGGTGCGGCGTACTGGGCGAGGAAGAGGCCGCGTAGCTCCCCCCAGGAGGTCACGGAAGCCGCTGGCAGGCGGAGCAGCCACATGCGAGGGACATCAGTGAGGGCCATGGGAAACCAGTTGGCCATGACCCTGTCGTCGCCCCCGGCCTCGAGGATGGCCTCCTCGTAGGCCAGCAGGAAAGCCAATGGATCGGCCGCGCCGTTGTAGTGCGGTGGCATCTTTGGCTTGAACTCGTTCGGCCATTACACCTGCCGCAAGGCGGGGGCCAAGGCTCGGAGCCCCCCGGCCCCCATGCTGGCACCGGCGGCCGGAGCGGGTGGCACGCTGCCCATCATGAGGGCAAACCGCGGTGTTGACGGAGAGCGGGTTGGGGAAGGGAAAGCTCCGGCGCACCCCTACCTGGCGCGCCAAATGTCGGATTTTGGGTTCCGACAGACCCTTGAGGTTCGAACACTAGGGTGCATGCGGAGATCACACCCCCAGCCTACCCATGTCTCACCGCCTCGTAAAGATCTAAACTACACGGAGAACAACACAAGGGACACGATATTTACACTGGTTCAGGCCACCATTGTGGTGTAATACCCTACTCTAGTTTGTGGTGTGTGGACTGCCTCTGGGGCTGATGAGGAACAGTACAAGGGAAGAACAGCCTCGCGAGGGTCTGTTCTTGGTTGAGGTGATGAATTGCTAGGGGAGTTCAGTCGCCTCTCTCTCTCTGTCTTGGATGCGGATCTGATCAGATCCAGATCCCTACCCTGTGGATGGCTAGTCCTATTTATAGGCGAAGGCCCCGGGCCTCTTCCCAAATATTGAGCGGGAAGGGCGCCAACAATTGGCCATTTTGAAGGGGAACATCTAGTACACTTATCCTGACCAAAGTTGGTCCTCGCCTGCCAAAAGGCCCTGACGATGACGCTGGCTTGGGCTCCACGATGACCTCCGTTATGTCGTACCGCTGGTCTTGGTCTTGTTGCACCGAAATGGTTGCCTTTGCTTGGTACCCTTGCCTGCGCTTGCCCTCTTTGCACCAAAGGGGGAACAAGGACTCTACGCAGGCTGGCGCCCGCCTGGCACCCGCCTGGCCTTGGTCGTCATGGCTTGCGGCACGAGGACCTTGTGAGGTACACCGCCTTGATCTCTCCGCCTCCTCGCGAGCCAGCCTGACGAGGTCGCGCCTGAGGAAGCCTCCCGTCGTCTGCCCCGCAAGGCTTCGCCCCTCGCGAGGGTCTTGAGCATATGTTGATGAAGATGGGCCGTACTGGACCACTCCTTGAGCCACGCCGCAGGCCGCAGGCAGGCAAGTCTGGGTACCCCTTGTCGGTGTCAAAACCGGCGGATCTCGGGTAGGGGGTCCCGAACTGTGCGTCTAGGCGGATGGTAACAAGAGACAAGGGACACGATGTTTTTACCCAGGTTCGGGCCCTCTCGATGGAGGTAAAACCCTACTCCTGCTTTATTAATATTGATGATATGGGTAGTACAAGAGTTGATCTACCATGAGATCAGAGAGGCTAAACCCTAGAAGCTAGCCTATGGTATGATTGTTGTTCGTCCTACGAACTAAAACCCTCTGGTTTATATAGACACCGGAGGGTTTAGGGTTACACAGAGTCGGTTACAATGGTAGGAGATCTACATATCGTATCGCCAAGCTTGCCTTCCATGCCAAGGAAAGTCCTATCCGGACACGGGACGAAGTCTTCAATCTTGTATCTTCATAGTCCGGGAGTCCGGCCAAAGGTCATAGTCCGGCCATCCGGACACCCCCTAATCCAGGACTCCCTCAGTAGCCCCCGAACCAGGCTTCAATGACGATAAGTCCGGCACGCAAGTTTGTCTTCGGCATTGCAAGGCGGGTTCTTCTCCAAATTCCATGTACCTGTCGGATAGTGTCCGGCTTCTAGTGCGTGCTGCTCTCCTCAGCTTCTGTGCCCAATAATGACCATCTTCCACGTGTCAAACGAATGCGAAAAGCCAGGTTTTTTTTCATTTACC
>NC_041389.1:265332373-265348496 GCF_002162155.2 Triticum dicoccoides
TCCAATTCACACCACCTTCCCTCCGCGAGTATTCATCAGAGCGCTTTAAACAGAGATCCATTCCACCATGGCCGGTCGAAGCAGTTCCTCCTCTCGCCTCTCCAGCCGTCGGCCCGGAGATTGGGAGCGGTGTTCCGTCCCGCATAGCAAGCTAGTAGTGCTTCAATCCAAGGGGCTCCTCCCCCCAGCATATATGGTCCCAATTCGAGCCGGGATTGCCACCTATAGCGGCGGAGAGCAGGCAGAGAGCGTCCCCAATCCCTCCCAAGGAGAGCGGGTATGCCTAGTCCCTTATTTAATAAGAGGACTCGGATTTCCAATTCATCCGTTTCTCCGAGGGCTACTGGAGTTTTACGGCCTCCAGCTACACAACCTCACGCCTGCCTCCGTACTGCATATTGCGGGCTTCGTGGCCCTCTGCGAGCTGTTTTTGGGCATCGAGGCCCATTTCACGCTGTGGAAGAGGTTGTTCTGCCTTGTGCCTCGCTCTCAGGAGGGGTCAATTTATTAGGTGGGCGGAGCCTAACTATGGCGCATCGCCGGGACCGGATATCTATCCGGAACCCCAAAGAAGGCGTCCGAGGACTGGCCTTCGGAATGGTTTTATATGGACGATGTCCCCCAGCCGGACCCTGTACGGATCGGCCTCCCTGAGTTCAATAACGCTCCGTTGAAGAAACGCTTGAGATGGCGCCCACGGAACCCTCAGAGGGAAACTAATAGGGACGTCCTTTACCTGATGAGCCGGATAAGGTTGTTGGCTCATTCCGGACTCACCATGATCGAGGTCATGGCCACATGCATTATGCGGGGTGTGCAGATGCTCTAGTACAGAGGCCACCCCCTGTGGGATTTCAACGGGGAGGACGACGCCACCCGGTGCGGTCGCAAGGGGCCGGATTCGGCTGCCACTCTAACGAAGATCTTATCCGCTTTGTACAAGGGAGAAGAAGAGGAATTCCTCCGTGTCAACCCATGGGGCGGTTTCTCCATGTACAGTCCTCCAAGCTGGGTGAGCGAACATTTTCACTTGCCTACCTGTTTTCAAATTCCCATAATTGAGTACTTAGTCTAGCAATTTGAACGCAGGAGCTGCGCCAGACTGTGAAGGAGATAAACAGCCCTCCTCCACAACCCGAGGACTCGGAACTGTCCCTCGACCCGGACTCCCAAGAGGACCCAGACTTATGTGTGGAGCTAATTGATGGGGTGTCTCACCAATTGAGTAAGGACAATACCTTAGTGGCCATTACGGCCGACTATCCCGGACTACTTCCAGCCTCAAAGGTAACCGAGATCGAAGTCCCAGTACTTTCAAGAGGATCCATTCATGCTTTATTTTAATTGTCGTAAACCAATAGTGTTTCGTTTTGCAGGGGAAATCCTTGAGGCGGAGGGCCGAGCCCGCGGCGGGTAGCTGATAAGGGCCATTAAAGCCAGGCGGGCTAAAAAGGAGTGCGGACCGGATCGAGACTCCGGCACAACGGTACGGCACGCAACTTTAACGCCTAGGGTTTATGCCCTTAAGTCATACTAACGCTGATGCTCTCCTTAGGAAGAAGACCGCCCGCCAGACTATATCCACCGGCCAGGCTGCAAGGCCGGGTCCGGAAGCGGAGGCGAACACGGGGCGCACACCGGACATTCCTCTGACAGAGGACGCGGGCGAGCTATCTGCCACCCATTCAGAGGTGGAGAGTGCCATGAACCACAGGCATCATCGGACTTTTCTTCGTGACGCGTGTTTTTCCCAAGAGGCGTTGGACGCCTTTAATACGGGAGATGTGTACCTCTGTGCCGCTCAAAATGGTCTAGCCAGAGCCACAAAGCAGTATGTGAAAGACATACGGGTGAGTAAATCTGATGGTTATATATGTCAGTAGCCCCCGAGACTTGAAACAGTTAAGCTAACTGATTTAAGGATCATATGTTATGTAGGATCTTACAAAAAAGAACACGCAACTGTCCCAGGAGCTCGAAGAGTGCAAGGCCCAACTCGAGGCCGCACTGGCCGCTTCAGAGAATGCCAAGGGGACCCCCAGGTAATATAAATTCGAAAGATAATTCTTTTGTGAAGTGCGGCATGTGTGCAATTCTGACAATAGCAGTGTAGATGGGGCCGGAGTGAATCCGGACAAGCAACAACTCCTGCGCCAGTTAAAGGCCGGTGAGAGCATGCTGACGAGGGTGAGGCAAGAGAAGAACAAGCTTCAAGACGCCAATACCCAGCTGGGCGAGGAACTAAAGGATGTTCGTGCTCAGTTGTCTGAATCCGTAAAGGAGAATTGGAGACTTCGACGCGGCATTTTTAGTAAGTGCTTAAAGAGTTCGGCGAGGAAGTCGATTGACAGAGTTATGTCTGCAGATATGCTGACAGGTCGTCCTGCGGAGGAAATGCCCGGTTCAGCGGGGGACCTTCTTCCCGAGCTGTTGCAACTGCACGAACGAGTTCGGCAGGCGATGCAAGGCGTCGTCCAGGCTATGTGGCCATCCCTCTCCATGCCCGAAGGCCTGGGAGAGCTTGCAGAGAAGCTGAAGGGAGTGCAGTAGCGCTTCCGGTTATGGAAGATATCGGCCTGCCATCAAGGTGCCAGGAAGGCCTGGGCCATGGTGAAGACTCGGTACACGAAGGCTGACCCGAACCACATGGCTGAGGTCGGCCCTGTGGGGCCTGACGGAAAGGAGATCCCTGTCAGTTTAGTGTATGGCCAGGTAGAGCTGGCTGCCAAGTATTCCCAACAGGACTGTAAATTAGACAGCCTGTTGGATGGTATTGAAGAAGAATATACCTAGTCAAATTGACTATGTAATTTAAAAAGACATGTAAAATGCCTTCTAGCCGGATTGTAGATCGTTTGTCATTGCAGACCTTTTCGCTTCAACCTCGGGACCCGATAGTCCAGAGTGTGTCCGAATACCCTCTCGGTTATGTAAGAACCAGGGCATGCATGGAGACCAGGCGTAGGGGTCATAAGTGCTTCAGCAGACAAGTGCCCAACTAGTTATGTTATATTACATGGTTAGTAAGAAACATCTTCCAGGGAGAATAGTTCCGTTAGGGGTTCCTTTCCCTGGGAGGCATGCCCTAAAGTGCATGTCCGGACTTCGAAAAGAAAGCAGAAAAGCATCTGGGGGCAGATAAATAAACAAGTGAAAAATCATCTTTTAGTTCACCGACCGAATATTCCCTTAAGAACGCTAGCTTTCGACTTCACCCAGTCTGAGGTACACATCCGGCTGACCCGGCAGTAACAATCGCAGAGGTGCTCCCTTTACCACCTAGCCGAACAAACGGGAACGTAGGGTAAGCACAGGAGCCAGGCAACCCAGCTTGGCCAAAACTTAAGTCATATCGATGCATATATGGTGTATAAAAGGTTCATGCGGAAGTGTCACACATGTTTTGGGCATGAGGCCCGTTTATATAAACTTCTGATAAAGAAGCCCCCAGGTATAATGAGCGCAGGTGGCGCGTCAAGTATGTGCGAACAATGCGCAGGCAAGCCCCTAAAGGCTTGGGAGAAAAAGGGGGGAGAAGGAGAGAAATACCAGGCAGCTAATTTGAAATAAATAAAAAAAAGGGACAGAGGAAGGAGACGAACATAGAGTCAGGCGCTAGGCGTAGAATCTTCGTAGGCGTGCTGCGTTCCATGGGTTCGGCTCGAGTCGGTTGTCCGATGCGTTTCGCAGACGGTACGCTCCACCAGTCAGGACTTGGTCGATTATGAAGGGACCGTCCCATTTGGGCTTTAGTTTGTCCTTTTTCTTGTCCGACAGGCGTAGAACTAGTTCGCCAGCGTTATAAGTTTTGGCCCGTACTTCTTTGCTTTGATATCTTTGAGCATGCTGTTGATAGAATGCGGAACGGGCTTTTGCCATGTTGCGCTCCTCCTCCAATGCATCCAAGTTGTCCTGCCGATCGAGCTCGGCTTCTCTTTCTTCGTACATGCGCACGCAAGGTGAGTCATGAATTATGTCGCAGGGCAGGACTGCCTCTGCGCCGTATACCATAAAAAATGGTGTGAATCCGGTAGTGCGATTCGGCGTGGTCCGCAGCCCCCAGAGTACAGAGTCAAGCTCCTCTACCCAGTGCGTGTTAGATTCCTTGAGGGATCGCACTAGTCTGGGTTTGATGCTGCTCATGATGAGATCGTTGGCTCGCTCGACTTGATCGTTAGTTTGTGGGTGATAGACTGAAGTGTAGTCGAGCTTAATGCCCATGTTTTTGCACCAGAGTTTAACTTCGTCGGCCGTAAAGTTTGTGCCATTGTTAGTGATGATGCTATGGGGGACGCCGTAACGGTGTACAACCCCGGATATGAAGTCTATCACCGGTCCGGATTCGGCCGTCTTTACAGGCTTGGCCTCTATCCATTTGGTGAATTTGTCCACCATGACCAGTAGATATTTTTGCTTGTGGGTTCCTCCTTTAAGGGGTCCAACCATGTCAAGCCCCCAGACCGCAAAAGGCCAGGTAATGGGTATGGTTTGTAGGGCGGTAGGCGGCATGTGGCTTTGATTAGCGAATAATTGGCAACCGACGCATCGCTGGACTAAGTCCTGAGCGTCTGCCCGGGCCTTCGGCCAATAAAATCCGGTACGGAAGGCCTTGCTCACAAGGGCTCGGGATGCGACGTGGTGCCCGCCGAGTCCGGCGTGAATTTCCGCCATAAGGTTCCGCCCTTCCTCTTCAGAGATACACCTTTGAAGGACTCCGGTGGTGCTTTTCTTATAAAGCTCTCCTTCGTGGACTTTATAGGCTTTAGATCGCCGCACTATGCAGCGTGCCTCATTTTGGTCCTCGGGGAGTTCCTGCCTAGTTAAGTAGGCTAAGAATGGTTCTGTCCACGGGGCAATTACTGCCAGTATTACGTGGGCTGAGGGTGTGACTTCATTGACAGAGTCTTCCGTTGTGTTAGGGTGTTCGGGGTCAGGTGATGCGGCCTGGTCCAGATTGTTAATTCCGGATTCCCCTTCCCACTGTACGGATGGCTTGAATAGCCTTTCCAGGAAAATGTTGGGGGGGGACTGCATCGTGCTTTGCGCCGATGCGTGCCAGGACGTCTGCTGCCTGATTATTTTCCCGGGCTATATGGTGGAATTCCAGCCCTTCGAACCGAGCTGACATATTTAGGACGGCGTTGCGGTAAGCTTCCATTTTCGGATCTTTGGCGTCAAAGTCTCCATTTATTTGGGATATCGCGAGGTTCGAATTCCCGCGCACCTCTAGGCGTTCAATGCCCATGGAGACTGCCATCCGGAGGCCATGTAGCAAGGCCTCGTATTCGGCTGCATTGTTGGAGTCCGTATACATTATCTTGAGTACATATTGAACTGTATCTCCTGTTGGGGACGTCAAGACGACGCCAGCCCCCAGACCCGCCAGCATTTTGGAGCCGTCGAAGTGCATGGTCCAGTTGGAATATGTGTCATACTCTTTAGGGAGTTCGGCTTCAGTCCATTCAGCGACAAAGTCGGCCAAGGCTTGCGACTTGATGGCTCATCGTGGCTTGTATGTTATGTCGAACGGGAGGAGCTCAATGGCCCATTTGGCAATCCGGCCTGTTGCGTCGCGGTTGTTTATGATATCGTTAAGAGGTACTTCGGAGGCTACTATTATCGAACACTCTTGAAAGTAGTGTCGTAGCTTCCGGGATGCCATGAACACTGCGTATGCTATCTTTTGGTAATGCGGGTACCGGGACTTGCATGGAGTGAGGACAGTGGACACGTAGTATACTGGTTTCTGGACAGGGAATTTCTGTCCGTCCGCTTCTCGTTCAACGACGAGAACTGCGCTTACAACTTGGTGAGTTGCCGCGATGTATAACAACATTGGTTCGCCGATGTGAGGCGCAAAAGTCTCGAAGACTGTTGACACCGTACTGGCGTTTCTGGGGTGGTGCTCTGTGGATTCTAGAGTTAGAAGCTCCTCGCCACTTCTGGCCACCTGCCGGAGTATCCAACATGCTCTAAGGCTATGAGTTGGTGTGACGCCCTCTGTATTATGAATTTTACAGGGTCCATTGAGCCATCCCTCCAGTACGGTTCCATACCCTATAGAGGGTTTTTGTTTTTTGCTCTTTGGCCCAGGTGCCTGGCGATAATGCGCCCTTTTGTTTCGGACTGAGATTGTATTCGGGGTCGGATTGTCCCAGAATTTTGTTTCGGTTTTCCGAACGCTTTCTGTCGCACAGTACTTTCGTACTATGGATGTCAAGTCGGCGGAGCGTGTAATTTCGCGGCGACTTTTGGCGTTGAGGATTCCGATGTCCATGCAGTTGTTACAGAAGAATGAAATTGCGTCCTTCTCACGGCAGTCCTTTATCATGTTCATAACCAGGAGGAATCTGGCCCAGTAGTGGTGTACTGTTTCCCTGGGCTCTTGCCAAATTTGGGATAGATCCCTTATGTTTGGATGGGTGGGTGGCTTTAAATCCGGAACCTCGCCAGATCTAAGACTCAGGGGCCAAGAAATTTCCGAACTCGGAAGCTTGTTTTCTTGGACGTTATACAATGAATCAGGCATGCTTCCTGACTTTAGGTTCAGGGCTTGGGCGATGTCCTCCCCTCCGCGGATGTCCGGCTTGGAGGGATCAGGAATCCGGACACATCTGGTCCTTAGGATGGGTGAAGATTCGCCGCATTGTTCCTCCACCACTTCAACATGGTGGGTGACCTGGGGAGAGTCAATATCTCTCTGATCGGGTTTAAGCCCAATCTGGCCGTAATCTGTAGCGACTCCCAGGGCGGCGATGCGATCCAAGAGCTCGTTTAGGGAAGAGAGCTCCATCGGATGTAACTGCTCGGCAAGTTTCGAGCTGATGTGGAGATTGCTTTCGATGACCCGAGAGGTCATCGTCGGCGCGGCGGCCGAACAGGCTGTCATCGAAAAACTGCCTAGCCGAAGAGTTTGGCCGACAGCCAAAGCTCCTTTAGCAACAGCGTCGTCTTTAAAGACGGGGTGCGGCATCCTTCCTGATGGTGACGACATAGAGGAACTCTCAATGAAAGCACCAATGTCGGTGTCAAAACCGGCAGATCTCGGGTAGGGGGTCCCGAACTATGCATCTAGGCGGATGGTAACAGGAGACAAGGGACACGATGTCTTTACCCAGGTTCGGGCCCTCTCGATGGAGGCAAAACCCTACTCCTGCTTGATTAATATTGATGATATGGGTAGTACAAGAGTTGATCTACCACGAGATCAGAGAGGCTAAACCCTAGAAGCTAGCCTATGGTATGATTGTTGTTCGTCCTACGGACTAAAACCTCCGGTTTATATAGACACCGGAGGGGGTTAGGGTTACATAGAGTCGGTTACAATGGTAGGAGATCTACATATTGTATCGCCAAGCTTGCCTTCCACGCCAACGAAAGTCCTATCCGTACATGGGACGAAGTCTTCAATCTCGTATCTTCATAGTCCGGGAGTCCGGCCAAAGGTCATAGTCCGGCAATCCGGACACCCCCTAATCCAGGACTCCCTCACCCCTGTTCCCAGAACGCTGACAGCGCCTATAATTCTATCGTCAAACTCCTATGGTTAAGTGAAAGTGATAAAGCCGTATAGTCCGATTGCCTGGTTCGCCGCACTAGCACCTCCTTCAAGGACCAAATCGTTGGGTCAAGTGTGTTTCTATGCCGTTCCGAACACCCCCGTAGTATCTACATGAGGGGCTGAAGCTGACGACTGGCCAACTCTCAGATTTAATAAACAACGGCAACAGAGGATAAATAAATTCAGAGGAAACAAGACTAACATTATACGAACGCTTTGTTTTCATTACATAGTTTGGGCATTGCGGATACATTCATTCAAACATCACGTCCTTTGAACACGGGCCCTCTATAATACGGGATCCTTCAAGGACGTCGTTGAAGTACTTCTCCGGCGTACGATGCTACTTGCCTGCGGGCGGTCCTTCGGTTGCAAGTCTAGTGGCATTCATCTTCGCCCATTGTACCTTGACACGGGCGAAGGCCATTCGGGCACCTTCAATGCAGACCGACCGCTTTATAGCATCTATCCTTGGACAGGCATCAACCAGCCGCTTCACAAGCCCAAAGTAGCTATTAGGTAATGGTTCAGCTGGCCAAAGACGGATTATGACATCCTTCATGGCCAGCTCGGCCATCCAATGCAGCTCGGTCAGCTATTTCAGCTGATCGCTGAGGGGCAAAGGCAACTCTGGCTCACGGTATTGTGACCAGAGCAGTTTCTTTGTTGAGCTCCCCTCTTCAGCTCGGAACAAATCCGCAGCATCTGCAACACTTCGGGGAAAATCCGCAAACGCTCCTGGAGAACTCCAAATGCGTGTCAAGAAGGTATACTTTCTCCTTACATATTTGCTCTGTATATTAAAAGTCTTACCAGACGCAATCTTCTTGGCCTTGCGGATCTCCAGATAGGCACCTTGGGCTTCAACCCGGGCCTCCTTTGCACTTTGGAGCACCACAGTAAGATCGGATTCTTGATCCGACACCTTGCGCTCCAAAGACTCACATTTCCTTATAGGATCTGTGAGCTCTTGTTGGACTTCATCCAACCTCGCCTCATGCTTTTGACGGGCGGTTCATTCTTCATCCGCCTCCTTCTTAGCAGCGGCCAGCGCACTCTTGAGGGCTTCGACCTCAGATGTGTCAGCTATGAGCATAAACATAAAGCTCAGTTAGATAAAAAAAATGGGAACTCATGATAGTTCAGATATGCTTCAATATAACATACCTTGTTTTGCCTCCAGCCTCCGCTTTAGTTTGGAGACTTTGGCTCCATGCGAGGCTGCCGCCAACTTCGCCTCCTGCTCATCAACATAGACATATATGTTAGCTCCTGTGATATATTATTCGATCCTCTGCTCGGCCTTTCTTTTGGAACGCCGAACAGAGTCTCATGGGCTACTATCTATACACAATTATTCCTTTTGCAAATAACCAAAAATACATTACTGCACATACCTCAAAGCCTGTTAGAAGGCTGGTGTAAGCTTGGTTCAATCCATTTTTCACGGACCGAACCTTGTCAACCACCGTACCCATAAGGGTACGGTGTTCCTCCACAATGGAAGCACGTTGAAGCACTTCCATCAAAATGTCCGGCGCCTCCGGATTGACAGGGGACGTTGGTGGAGTCGGCATGCCCCCTTCTCTTGAAGAAGGCCGTTGCTCCAATTCTGGAGCCGTACGAGTGTCTGGAATAATATTTGGTTGGGGGCCGAATTGAGCTTTGGCCCCACCACCGGCCTCTGTGGGGGTGGATTTCCCCTCTCTTCGGCAACAGAGGTATTACTTTCTGCCGCCACCTTCACGGCCTCCCGAGACAAAACTTCGGTGTTATCCTGGGTAGTGGGTGGAGAGATCTGCGGATGCGACTCGCTCTCCATCACATTCGTCCCTAGCGAGTTCCCAGATGACGATGATCGTTGGGGGAGATCGCAAGCTGGGCTATAAATGTGCACTTCGGTATGATAAAATAATAAGGTATGAAATCATATATGTATATGGTGTCTTCAGATACTTACGATTCAGCCGGGGGCTTTGACCTGGGGCACCGCTTTGGGGTGGCATCGGCATCCGCTTCGGAATCATCTAAAAATGAGGGTTTCCCCTTCTTGGCCACCTCCGCCTCCAGATCTGCGGGAGCCCCCCTTTTCTTCTTCGCACCCTTGGGGGGAGAGTTACTCTCTTCCTCGTCTTCGTCATGGGAGGAGGAGGCTTCAGATTCTTCGGACATAGCGTCTGAAGTATCCTTACGATGGAGACAACCTCTGGTCTCCTTGCCCTTCTTCTTGGCATTCTTCTCCGGCACCTGATATGGTGCCGGAACCAGCATCTTGGCCAGCAAGGGAGTGGCCTGGTCCTCGGGCAGCAGAGTCGAACAGTTGATCTGCTCTGCCTTCTTAGTCTAGCCTTGTGGAAGTAAGAGGGTTCAATATACTCCTTGGAACTGCAAATAAAATTTATTGTAAAACTTACGGGAGTGGTTGGACGTGCGAGTTATAGCCACGGTCTTCGGTTGACTCTGGCCACGACTTTCGAGTCTTGAAGAGTAGCTTCCATACGTCTTCGTGTGTCGTGCCGACGAACCGTTACAGAGTCCGAGGACCGGCCGGGTTGAATTCCCACATGTATTGAGTTCATCGCTGATAAGGAAGAATCCAACGAAAAAGCATCACCTGGATCACGCCGGGGAGGCTGGTTTTCTTGTTTATCATGCCCTTGATGCGGCTCTCCAGTGTCGTCACCTCATCACGCGACTCCCAATCTAGGCCCTTATTAAGCCAGGAGGTAAGCCGCATTGGGGGCCCGGGTTTGAACTCGGGAGCGGCGGCCCATGTGGCGTCGCAGGGTTCCGTGATATAGAACCACCCCTGCTGCCATCCTTTGATGCTCTCAACAAAGGTCCCGGTTGGCCAGTTGACGTTGGGGAGCTTGCTCACCATGGCGCCGCCGCACTCTGCGTGTTGGCCCTCGACCACCTTTGGCTTCACATTGAATATCTTAAGCCATATGGAAAAGTGGGGAGTGACACGGAGGAATGCCTCGCACATAATGATAAACGCCAAGAGATTGTGGAAGGAATTTGGGTCTAGATCATGAAAATCTAGCCCATAGTAGAACATGAGACCGCGGACAAAAGGATGAAGGGGAAACCCTAGTCCGTGAAGGAAATGGGGGATAAAGCCCTTTTGTTAGTCTCCGGAGTAGGGATGATCTGCTTTTTGGCAGGAAGCCGGTGGACTATGTCCGTGGCTAGGTACCGAGCTTCTCGGAGCTCCGTGATGTTCTCCTATGTGACAGAGGAGGCCATCCACTTTCCCTATGCTCTAGATCCGGACATGGCTAGGAGTTCTTGGTGGCGAGGGGAAGGATTGATACTTGGGCGCCGGAGCTCGAAACGACGAATGGCAGAGGAGGAAGAAGGCGTGGGATAAAAAGAGGGATCCTTATCCTCTTATAAAGGCAGCAGATGTTAAGCGCCCCTCACAAGCCTTAAATCTCACCTATTCCCAAGGGGACGTGTGAATGGCACAGTTGGATAACCCAAACCCTCATTATGAAAATCCCGTGATAAGGGGACACGATCTCTGCTTTGACAAGACGTGTCAATGGTTGTGCCTCGAAATACAAAACGAGGTTGTGACGGTTCAGAATTCTAACCCGGCCAGGACATAATGCCTCACCGGAAAAATTGCCTGTGGACGTGGCTGATTCCATTTACAGCTTAAAGTTGTAATTTTTAAATAAAGCCGGATACAGTTGTTCTGCGTGGAGGACTGCATTGAAGTATTTCGAGAGGGAACCTGCCTTGCAATGCCGAAGACAACCTGGGTGCCGCACACATCGTCATTGAAACCTGGTTCAGGGGCTACTGAGGGAGTCCTAGACTAAGTGGTCCTCGGGCGTCCGGGCCATGTGATGTCAGCCGGACTGATGGGCCATGAAGATACAATATAGAAGAACCTTCCCTGTATCCGGACGAGACTCTCCTTTGCGTGGATGGCAAGCTTGGCATTTGGATCACGTATTTTCCTTCTTCTGTAACCGACTCTGTACAACCATAGATCCTTCCGTGTCTATATAAACCGGAGGGTTTATTCCGTAGGGGAAGAACACAACCATACATGCTAGACATCTAGGGTTCAACCATTACGATCTCGAGGTAGATCAACTCTTGTAACCCCTATATTCATCATAGTCAATCAAGCAGGAAGTAGGGTATTACCTCCATTAAGAGGGCCCGAACCTGGGTAAACATCGTGTCACCTGCCTCCTTGTTACCTTCGATCCTTAGACGCATAGTTCAGGACCCCCTACCCGAGATCTGCCGGTTTTGACACTGACAGGGACCTCAGGGAGCAGTCCATTCTAGTCATTGCTGCGGAGGATTCTTACCTGCACTGTCCAGCTATCACGGGAACCTCCAAGCTGCCAGGCGACGAAGCTTTTGGGGATCAAGCGACGGCGTATGACTCAAGCCTTGAGAAGGATAAAGCGACAATCCTGTCGTGGGTTGTACCAGGAGATCAAGGATCCATAACCCCCAAGTTCCTTGTTGATATAATAGTCCGTTTGGTAATCATAAGGGAAACCAAACAACATCAACCAGACTTCTGGCCCAAAAGAGGTGGTGCACCTATTCAGAGCCTCATTGTGCGGGACAACACTACAAAAAATACACTTCCGTGATGATACGTGTTTGTCACAGTAGGTCGCATTTTTTGTCATGCATGTACATCCATGACGATTTTATGACAGAATCAAGATAGTCATACATGTGCTATCGTAGAAGTGTTCCATGACATTACAAAAATTATCATCCCGAAAGTGTCCACTTCCATGATGATAAATCGCGCGTCACAGAAGTGGTTTCGTCAAGGGTGAACGACACGTGGCATCCACCGTAACGGAACACCGTTAAGCTATCGGGTCGGGTTTTGGATCCGATAACCCGTTAATAGCCCCGACCAATGGGAATTTTCCACGTGTAAAATCATCATTTGCTGGAAGAAACACGTGTCAGCTCATCGTTGGGACAGATGTCATCCACTCATTGGACAGAAGGCGCCTATGATACATCGACACGTGGCACGGCCCAATAGAGGCCCATTCCTGTGAAAAGGCCGGCCTGTTTGACTTGGTCAAAAGGTGGCGGCCCATGGAAAGCCTGTTAACGGCATGTTCGCATATAGCCCATTTACAGCCTGCTAACCCAAGGCCTGTTACGCCCTATCCGAATTAGGCCCAGTAGCGTCATCTGGGCCATCCAATATGATTCCATCCCGTTTTCACTTCTGGCCCATGTATGGCCCATGACGTCTTTCAGACCATCTGAGGCCCTTTGTAACTCTTGGCCCATTAATGGCCCGTGGTGAAACTGGCCCGCAGTGAATAGTGTATCACTTCATACCCATTAGCGACCCGTGTTGAAACTGGCCCGTAATGAACAGTGTATCACTTTATACCCATTGACGGCCCGTTATTCCGTTGGGCCGTTTCCAGCCCATGTTATCTTTCGGCCTTCTCAGAGCCCATTTACTCTTGGGCTCATTTCTAGCATTCGTTTACTTACGGCCTGTTACTGTCATTTTTTTGCTTGTGGGCTAAATTCAGCCCGAGGTTACAGTCGGCCCGTTTTGTGGCCCGTTAATACGTTGGGCCGTTTTCATAGCGTCATAAAATATGGCCGATTAATGACGGCCCATTATCGTCGGCCCATGAACAGACGATTCCAACTCTTGCCCGTTTATGGCCATAATGTGGTCTGTTATTGGCCCATGGTTGGCCAACCGATCATACGGCCCGTACAAGGCCCATTGTTGATACGGTCCATAGAAGGCCCATTGTGTCTACGACATGTAGAAGGCCCATTGTTTCTACGGCCCGTAGGAGGGAAATGGTAACTACAGTAAATATGTAGCCCATGGTTATTGTGGCCTAGTTTTAAAAAAAGGTAATTGCGGCCACTAGCAAACCGCAGAAAAAGAACTGCACTGACTACAAGCAAAGAAATAAACAAGACAATAAGGAAATAAATAAGCAAGCAACTTACGCTAGTCTATCACTGCTATTACACATATTACATCCACTGGGCATCAAAGTTCGCCACCAGTGCAAATATAGGGAACACAGCAGCATATAAACACCGCAGGAAAACAAGTCCAGAACTGAAACCACTTCAGAAGAGCTCAAGAAACAATATCCTGGGTACCCATAATGCTGGCAAGATGCTTAGCAAGCTTATTAACTTTCTCTTGTTTGGCTCTTAAGTCCTCCAGCACTTGTTGTTGCACCAGAAAGTATGCATCTGAATTCTGCAGGGACTTCCTCAGTCCTTCGGCTTTCTGTCGCATAACATCTGATCGATGTCTTTCAACTTGAAGTTGAGACTCAAGAAGCCGAACTGATTCAGGCAATGAGTTCGAAGAGCTGGTGCCAGCAGTAGTAGCCAGTAACTCGAACACTACATCAAGACAGGACTTTGGGGTTGTCTCAGTGTCTTCAATATAGTTTTTATCAGCTTTCTTGGAGACCAAGAGGGATGTCTCACTATCTTGAACCTTATCTGCATTAGTTCCTTTACCATTGCATAATGGGGTACTCTTCTCCAATATTTTATCCGCGTTCTAAAAGAGAAACAAACAAACACATCATAGGTTTACAATGTAGTATATGAAACTCATTTTGGTAAACCAGTTCAGTAGTAAGGTGGACAGGATAACAACATGAAACAAACGCATGGTCACTTTATGGTCTATATAATTCTAGTTTATGTTGCCAAATCAAGATAGATACAGTTCAAATCATATCTATTTAAGACAAAGCAGCATAGACAGAATATAAGTGTGGGAAACTACACAGCAATAACAACACTTGTAATGTGCATGGCATGAGAACATAACTGTTTATTCAATTGAAATTGAAATCAACATAGAGCAAGTTACAACAGCAAACAGCCAAACACGTTGAAGAAACAGTTTTAAAACATACCTGTTGCGCCATTGGAGTTTCAATTGAATCCTTCAAATTTTAAATTAGTTGGTATGAGTAAATACAGTGATGCAAGAGCAAAGTAGTATGAACCATAGCTATGGAACCTGACCTGAGAACAATTCTTCTTCTGCTTTAAGCGTTGACTTGGGGTTCGGAGTGGTGGTCCTCGTGCTTTGGGCACTGTGGTTGCCTTACTAACTGCTCGTGTTTGGGTGCTCTGTGGTGGAGACGGTGCTGTGTCAACGGGAACTAGGTGTCTATCTGCTGGGATTAGGGTTAGAAGGGGTGTAGCTGGTTCTCTGTCCAACTGGGTAGGGGTACAATCTGCATGAGTGTGGGTTGTGTGTGGTGGGGTTGGTTCTTGGGCAAGTACAACCATGGTTCTATCTGCATCGACAGGTAGCACGATCTTTTCTGAAGACCGTGTTTTTACTCCCACAGATACTGCCATCACTCCCTCCAATTGAAATGGTTGATAAACAAGAGAAGTAATTGAATGTACAAACGTTGTAAGATAGACAGGTGCAATGGATAGTAGGGAAGAAAACAGGGCATGAAATAATTCACATTTATGTTGTCTAACCAAACAGAATAGCAGGACATAATTTCACATATATGATGGCTAAATAAATAGGATAGCATGACACAATTTCACATGTATGATGGCTAACTAAACAGGATAGAATGACATACTTCAAAATATGATGACTATGTAAACAGGATGACATGATATAACTATATGATGTGTCTATTAAAGTGGTTGGCATGCCATAAATCACAAAAGTGCCGTCGATGGAAACATGATGGCATGATATAATTCACGGATAGAATGACATAATTTAAAATATGATGACTATGTAAACAGGATGAGACGATATAACTATATCATGTCTTTAGAAAATGGGTTGGCATGCCATAATTCAGATACATGTTGTCTATGTAAACATCATGGCATCACATAATTCAAATATATGATTTATATACTAAGGAAGTGAGCAGAGGGCAATCGCATATATGATGTGTCAACTAAGGAGATGGCATTCAATATTGTGTATATGATGTAAAAACTAAGCATTGCAATACAACATATGCATGATATGAGTAACATAACCCTGCCAAGTTTGAGCATACACCTCAGGGGGATAATAGGACTGGTCATCTTCCTCTGAATCCTCCTCTGAAGAGCTATCTGTAACCAGCAAGATATCTGCTTCAGCAAGTAGCATTGTCTGCTCTGAAGACCTTGTTTTCACTCCAGATTTCTCCATCACCAATTCAAATGGCTGATGCACAGGAAGAGCAGTTGAATATACAAACATTGTCGACAAAAGCAATGAGAAATACAAAAAAAGGATGGCATGATATAATTCACATATATGACGCTTGCCTAAACAACATGGCATTGCATAATTCACATACATAATGCCTTGCAACAAGATAACATTGCATAATTCACATATATAATGTCTTGCAACAAGATGGCATTGCATAATTCACATATATGGTAATTAGACACTAAATAGGTGGCATTCACACAAAGCATGTCTAAACTAAGAAAATGACATAGCAATGCAAGATACCATACGCACGATATGAGCAACATAACCCTGCCAAGTTAGATCATGCACCT
>NC_041389.1:265348813-265351523 GCF_002162155.2 Triticum dicoccoides
AACCAGCAAGACATGCGCTTCGTCAGATAGCATTATATGCTCTGAAGACCTTGTTTCCACTCTAGATTTTTCCATGACCGTGCCGAATGGCTGATGCACAGGAAGAGTAATTGAATGTACTAAAATTGTTGACAAATTTAGCACATAATAAAAAAATGATGGCATGATATAATTCACATATAAGATGGGTGGCATTGCAAAATTCACATATATGATGCTTGGCTAAACAGGATGGCATTATATGATTCACATATATGATAAATAAACTAAACAGATGGCATTGACACAAAGCATGTCTAAACTAAGCAGATGACATCTTTAATGTATACAGTAAGCAATGCAAGGCACCGTGTGCATGATATTACCAACATCAGCATGCCAAGTTAGAGCGAAGACCTCATGGGGTAAATAGGAGTGGTCTTCTCCTTCCGAATCCCCCTTAGAACAGTTATCTTCCTCTTGATTACGATCTGAAATGGGTGGAGGGGGGCTGCCTTTGCACCCACCATGGAATGACGTCTGCATGAAATTTTATTGCCATGCAAGGCTCGTCTCTTTTGCTCTACATGATCAATTCCATTATGTACAATAACTGGCATGCATAGGAATAAAACATAGTGAGATTATGTAGGGAGTGCATGCACAAATCTAGAGTGATGGTAGCAAACTGTGGATAGACCCAAAACCAATGATAGCAGGCAGATAATAGCTTTAGTTAAAAATACAGATAATGGCTCCTTTAATGTTTGTTTGCACCCAACATGAAGCTCATAGTAGACACCTTAGATTAACCAGATAGTAGACATATAGTACTGATTTCTACCCCAATATGTACCCCACAAACATTTAAAAACTCAAGTTGCAGCATTAGTTTGGACCTGACTCGGAATCTAATAGGTGAACATGACAATAATGTAGCATGTCATCATATTAAGCGACGCATAACATATGCAGACACGGAAGAGTGCAACCTCTCTTGCGGACCCGTGTAGTCCTCAAGGTCATCTGCTTAGTTGATGATGGTAATGAAGTTGTCATGGCTGCCGGCAGCAGGGAAGAAGATCTGAGGCGGCGAAAGACAGTCTAGAGAGTGGATCCCTGCTATGGTGAACCCTTCCGCCGTTGGAGCAGCTGAGCTAGGGTGGAACACAGCGCCGCAGGAGCAAGACAAACCACACAAGGTTTTCTTTGACACATATCTATAACATAAGTAATTGAGTAAGGGCTTGTTTGAATTTGAGGATTCTAACAATGCAGGGATAGGAAATAGACAGGAATAGGATAGGAATGCACGTGCAAAACAGAGAATTTAAAAACACAGGATTTTTTCCAATCTAGGTGTTTGATTCACAACAATTGGAAGATCACAGGATGCAAAAAAGCATGGTGAGATTAAGTCAAACCACAAGAAAATGTACGGTTATAATGCTATTATGCTACTATCTCTTAGTCTTGTGCTTGATGAATAGGAATATGAAAAGGAGGACAAGTGGAAATTAGAATTCCTACGGTTTTTCTTTCAAGGAGACACTAACGGAACAAATCCTACAGTTTTCCTTTGCTCCATTACTTTGCACCAAATTCATGAAAAGTAGTACCATAGGAAACTTTCCAATTCCTATGTTTTTCATTCACTTTTCCTTTCAAGCACTGGCGATTCTAGTAGGCAGGCTTGAGCAAGGAAAATCCTACACTAATTTTTTTTGTGCTACTTCTATTACTTTGGGCCCAGGCCACTGCCATACTAGCTCAACTCCCAGTCCCATCGACAAATGCACAGCTCAAACTCGCAGAGATAAATAATGATGGCGTTCAAGAGAGTCCATAACAGATAGCTAAGTTGCCTGGTACCTCACTGCTTGTCATATAGTAGGATAAAATAATCATATATCCCATTACTACGAGTGCTCAGTGGAAAATATTATATATAACATGTAGAGTAAAAAAGAGATGCAACAAGTGCACAACCTCTTTGGCGAAGCCATGTCGATCTCAGCGTGATTGGGTTGGCCGGTGAGAATGCTCCGGCTGACTTGGCTGTCGGAGGAGGGGAAGAAGATCTTAGGCGTCTGGAGATGGAGCTCGAGGTACTGCTTTGCTATGATGGAGGGTTTCGGCGTTGGAGCAGCTCCGGTGAGTTGTACGACGCTGAGGCTGAAGTAGGACAAGAGAGACAATGTTAACCTGAGTGGAATTCTAATAGCATCTCCAATACATGACGTAAAATGCATAACCACAAAGTGCTAGATGTAAAATACATCAGCGGCTCATCTCTGAACTTAACTGTCGAAACTGAATTTAACTGTTGAAACTGAACTTAACTGTCAAAACTGAACTTAACTGTCGAAACTGAATTTTGCTGTCGAAACTGAATTTTGTTGTCGAAACTGAACGCACTAGCAAGGTGAGGCTACACATCGGTCGACTGACTTTTTCATCTCTGGTCAGTCGATTTTGCAGCCGTTGGATATGAAATCAAGGGCCTGCGGTTCATCTTCAACCTCCACCCCCCTGAGCCGCCAGCCACCACAGCAGCCCCCCGCCGCCCACGGCTGGCGGTGCACCGCCCCGCCCGCCCTGAAAACACTCCCCACCGCTGGTCCGTCGCCGCCCCGACCATCCCTCTAGGCCCCCGCGTGCCGAGCTTTTTCTCCGGCGATCCCCACGCCACCGCCCCGCCACCGCCGGCGACCACCGCCCCCACCCTGAA
>NC_041389.1:265351769-265370939 GCF_002162155.2 Triticum dicoccoides
TGAAAATCGACAAACCCAAAAGTCGATTCAGTCGACTGAAGTGTAGCTAAATCGGAGCGGCATCGCGAGCAAGAGCAAGAGCGAGAGCAACAGCGCGAGCAAGAGCAGACCAGGCAGGGGACCGAGAGCAAGAGCAGAGCAGCAGCGCGAGCGAGAGCTAAAGCAGCAGCAACTCCTACTGATGTGGACGTCGCCATCGAGGGAGCGACGCTGTGGATGGATCCGCGCCGTGTCGGCTCGGGACCGAGTGCCGGCAGCACCGTGAGATCGAATCAAGAAGAAAATGCGACGAATCAAGAAGAAAATGCGGCGATTAGTGTACAACCTCTTTGGTGGCGTCAATTAGGCTGCAGCTTCATCTGAGGAAACGGTGATTATGATGCTCTTCCGGTGGTGCAGGTGAAGATGGCGGTGTAGGAATGGAGGTGGCGCGAAAGACGAGGAGAACATCGGGGCAGATCCTTGGAAGTGGAGGACGGGGTGGCTGAACCGGCGGGATCATGAGATCAACGACGGATCCTCATCAGGTACGGTGGATGAGGGACGTCGAGGTGTTGCTGTGGACGACGCCATCGGGGAAGAGGCTCCGGTTGGGTGGCGGATGGAGCAGGGTGTGGGGCTTCGTCGCGGGTTTTCGCGGCCTCGGTGTACGAATGGGTGGGCGGATGGGATGGCAGTGGGGAACCATGGCTTAGGGATGCGCTTGTCCGAAACGTGGGGTAAGTTATGAAAGTACCCCCACCGATTTGAGGACGTTCTTTCGGTTCAGGGGTACCACGGGCATTTCGCATGTCGGGATTTCACAGGAGGTGGGAGTTTTCGCGCGCGTTGTAATTTCGGACTAGCAAGGAACGGGTTGAGATGGAGGGAGTTGTCGAAGCACAACGAGACAAAGATATATCTTAAATATTTCGGGCTAACAAGGCGCGGGTTGAATATGCGGGAGTTTCGTAGCACGATAGACAGAGACGCTAGCTTGAATTTTCGGCATAACAAGGCGCGGCTTGAAATTTCGGGAGAACAAGCTTAACGTGTACCCCAAAAAAAAGAAAATTTGCACCTCAACACGCACAACACACACAAACACCATTTATACTAGAGTAAGGTACACGTGCATTGCACGCATGAGATTTGGCAACCAAATTATGAATAAATACCACATTATAGCATGTAAGCTTTGAGTCATATAATCATGATGTAGATGTTCGTTTAATTCTTATAGTTCATTTCATTCAAAATCATCTAGTTTTTATAAGAAAGCTAATCTATTTTAAGATTCATGGAATTGTGCGTTGTAATACATAAAGTAAAAACAAATAATGGCAAATCATGTAGAAAAACATTTGGGCAATTCTGATATGGAAGATTCTAGAACAAAGAAGAAGTGCTTGTGTTTTGATGTTTGTGCATTATGCTTAAGTTCAACCATGGAGTCTTCTAGATTACATATGTGGCGAAATCTGGTGGAATCTAGATGATATCCAACGGCCAGTAGTGCTCAAATTTGCCATCTTTGGACCATCGGATTCGCCTCATCCAACGACCATCTTTCAAAGTTAAAGTTACCCGCACACAATATAAAAAAATATAAAATATAATATATATAGGGGTATAGATATAGATATGTGATGCGAAAGCCACCCATCATCTCCAATTAGAATAGTGTGTCCATGCACGGATGCGACGTGGCCAAATGATGTCTGCCATCGGTATCTCAAATTCAAATCAGTCTGACCTTGTTCAATGTGTATACATTACAACATGCTCGTTTCCAAACCACACCGTGTAGATCTCCGTTACATTCATGCATGCATGGGTTTCAAAGATCGGGATCTCTTATTAAAATATTTGAATTCAACTTTACATTGATTATGACCTCACCTAGTCTTTTACACCCACACAGTCGTCTTCTCTTTATAATTGTACCACTAACTTTCTCTCGTGCATGCATGCACACACACTACCAATCGACATGATCCATCGCACACATGCAATCTTTTTCTTCAGGTCGGTCTCCCATGAAGGCACACACCCACACACATCCCCCTCTCCATCATATCGGGCATTCTTTATCTCTGATGCGTGCATGCGCAATGATCGATGTTCCTCTATGTATGTGTGTATATAGCTAGGTCTTTCATAGTTTTCCACACAAACCGATCAATCGATATATCCAGTGAGGTCTCACCCTATTTCCCACGTCCACATCGATCAATCTATACCTCTCTATATAGGATTAACATATATAGCTAATACACCCACATTAATTATATATCCAACGTCCCCCTCTCATCATCCATGCCTTCCGCTTCATCTCTCAAACGCGCGCACAATGGCGAAGACAGGGGCAGTAAGGGCCCTGCCCCCCCCCCCCAAACATCACTATATATCGAGGCTAATATGAATGTGATCATTAGACAATTGCTGCTAAAAATGGTTTAAGTTCATGAATTGACCCTCCTCGTAAAGGATTAGCAATGCTTGGCCCCCTAGCTCATTTATTTTTCATGGCTCCGCCACTGCGTGCAACAGCGCACGTTCTCGCCCCCTCTCTCTAAATATCGATCTCGCACTTGTGCATTCCTTCATAGTCTCCCTCCACTCGCCCCCTCGGACCATCTTCTACCCCCCACCGGATTTTGCCACATGTACAATCTAGCAGACTCCATGGTTGAACTTAAGCATAATGCACAAACCTCAAAACAGCAGTGGTTCTCTTTTGTTCTAGAATCTTCCGTATCATAACTGCCCAAACTTTTTTTCTAGTTGAATTGCCATTATTTGTTTTTACTTTATGCTTTACAACGCACAATTCCATGAATCATAAAATAGATTAAGGGTTTCTTTGATTCAAAGGATTCTCAAAGGAATTTTGGAGGATTCTAATCATTAGGAATTTTTCCTATCTTGGTTTTTTGATTCGTAGGATTGTAAACCATAGGAATTTTTTCATATGATTCATTTGCACTAGATCTCATAGGAAACATCCCATCCACTCAAACCTCTTTGAAAGAATTCTGCGATTTTCTATCCACAATCAAACACTCGTACAATCCTGTAGGATTCAAGATGACATTCCACTATAATCCCATGTTTTTCCTATTCCCGCGTTTTGGAAATCCTACGAATCCAAGAGGCCCTAGCTTTTTTATAAAAACTAATTGATTTTGAATGAGATGAACTATAAGAACTAAACGAAGGTCTACATCAGGCATACATGACTCAGAGCTTACATGCTATAGGGTGGTATTTATTCATAATTTGGTTGCAAAATCTGATGCGTGCAATGCACGTGTACCTTACTAGTACTTCGAGTATGTGCAAAACACGTAAATTAGAATTCCAATGGCACGCTACACAATGTCTCTCTTACAGTTCATGAAGCCATGTGGCACATGTGGAGGTGTTGTCGCGGCCTCCTTGCGTGGATTGATCACAGTGACATGCTGCTGGTTCCAGAAGAATGTACTCGTCCTCCCTGAGCCATACTGGCGGTACATGCACGAAGCGAAGATGTGAACGCATGCCACGCACGCACTCATTCCCTCGCACGCACACGTGGGTACACGGGCGGATGCAATTTTGTACCAAGATCCACCCCATGTGATAATTTGACGCGTGTAAGTCGTTCACTTCATTGATGGTCAATTAATACCGCGCATGCAAATTGAGTGGACGTGAGGGCGGAAGAAAGACATTATTACTCCACTGCGCACATGCATGTAGTTAAATCATGGGTTGCTAGTAGTACTTCCATTGGTCTCCTTCGTATTTTGTGCCAATTTTTGACAGTAACATAATATTTACGCATTTGAGCAGTGTAGTCTACTTGAAATTTATGTTCCGCTAAACTCATCGGGAGCCGTTTTGGGCCTCGAAACCAAAACCATCAATTAATCTTTACATTGTTCCCATCACATTCGAAAGCCTGCTCACACCTACTAGTACGTACCAAACCTGAACGTGTTCCCACTATGCAGGTATTAGTACTAGTGCTAGTACTTAGGTTATAAAAAGGGGAACTACCTAACCGAAAATTACTCTACCCTTCCTCCTCATAAGTGCTTATTCTTCGTCCGTCCTTTCCATGGCCGGTGAGCAGAGCTCTAGGTCAAGAACTACTCGTAACAAGGGAGCGGCAACCAAGGCTGTGGAAAAAAAGAGAGGGCTCGCCGCCACACAGAGACCTCGAAAGATCTCTCACGGGCAGGCGATGGCTCCCAGGAGCGCCCTAGCCACGAAGGCGAACATGACGAGCCGGTGGCGCTGGAGTCGTTATCCCTCGACGGCATGCCCGGTCAGCTCAATAAGCACCTCAATAAGCAGAAGGAGTTCATCCAAGGCTTGGTGGAGCTGCGGAAGGAGAGCCTCGACGACATGCCCGCTAAGCTCAATAAGCAGGGGGAGTTGACCGCCGGCTTGGTGATGCTGCTGAAGAAGAGCATTGCCTCGGAGAAGAAGGCAACCGGCGAAATCCTACGACTTCAGGAGGACAAGGCGAAGCTCTGCCACGAGATCGACCTGTTGAAGGAGAAGAACACCGACTGGAAAAAGCTGCATGAGAATAGTAGTTCCTCGATGAAGATGCTGCAGGCCCTCGTCATGGAACAGAAGGAGGAGTTGGCGAAGCTCCGCATCGAGCACCCGGCTGCTGTCAAGGTACGTAATGCGGCCGTGGAACAGATGATGAAGGCTCGCGTTGAGAAATCCCGCGTCATAAACAGAATGAAGAAGATGGCGGAGGCGACGCGCAAGGAGATGGAGGTCGTGGAGGCGATGAAGAAGCAGTTACGACTCCGCGGCGAATTAGATCATTTGGGGTGGTAATCTTCCTTCTTCTTTTGCTCCTGTGTTTCATATTTTGCTTCGGGTGTTTTGCTGCACGTGTCACGTTCTCTGCGAGGCATGAATAGAAAAATGCTTTTTTTGAGGGAATGAATAGAACAATGCTAACAATGAGATGACTAGAAAATTAGATCATTTTATCGCCATATGGCACTGGGTTGCCATGTTTCGTGCTCCTCCGTCGTAGTACTACTCCAGTGGAAAACTTGAGTATACATCATGGTTCTTTGCTCCTCCTCAGGTCGTCGGCGCATTTATACGAGCAGTCAAATCACAAGGCCCCGCCTTCCAGCACTAATGAGCCGTCAAATCACAAAGGCCCTCGCCTCTCGTGAAACTGACCAAGCTAGACTGCCCTGCCCTCTAGCCTTTTAAAAATGTATACTTTTGTACAGTAGTAGTATCGATGGATTGCACCATGGAGCAAAACTTTAAATTAAAAAAAGGCGGTACATATAGAGAGCGCTCGTCACCAAATTATGCATATAGTACTATTAGAAAGGCTAGTCACAATAATGGTGTCCAGCACAACCCACCCCTCAAATAAAACTAAGCATCATGGAATTCTTTGACAAAACTAAGCACCCTGAAATTCTTTGACAACTAAACTGCTGGCTATATGATGTTGGCCATATATATTGTACGTATATAATGTGAAGAAACGAGTGGTAGTACTATACCAACTAAAAGATGAAATGTAAGAAATACTAGTATGTATGTACTAAAGATTTAAAGTAACGATAAGAAACATAACATAGTTCTGCTGCGGGCTCAGCACAACACACCCCTCAAATTAAATTAAGCACACCTGAAATTAAACTTTGCAACTATTCCGGTAGACACTGCATTAGAACCACCATGAGCAACGACACTGCCACCTTACTCGGAGTCCTCGTCCACATCCTCGACTTCGTCCTTGTCCCTCTTCCTCTTGGCTGATACTTCTTTGCTTGAACCGCACACTTGGCTCTTGCTCTTCATCCAACCCTTGTAGATATTGAAACCAAGGTAGCCATCCATTGCAGCGTAGTGGATGTGGTCTATATCTAGTACATTCCGCTGGCATGCATAACGGTGAAACATGTATGGAGGTTTCTCCAGTTTTACCGTACGAAGGATGAACCATGGCTCCTGCCAGGGTCAGCATTGAAGGCTGATGAGAGGACAACAGTCGATTCTTCTAGAGGTCGAAGGGGTTGCCTACAACGAGGCCTATCTGACCCAAGACTTCTTTGTCGTTCCTAAAGTCTACAGTAACGAATTTGACTAGGTTGCTCTCGAGGAAGTCCTTAAAATCCAGGCATTCAACATCGGCATGGCATATGTGGTAGACCAAGCATAAGTCATGCACGCAAACCTGGATCATGGCGGGCTTCTTCCTC
Source organism: Triticum dicoccoides (assembly GCF_002162155.2). Classification (NCBI taxonomy): domain Eukaryota; kingdom Viridiplantae; phylum Streptophyta; class Magnoliopsida; order Poales; family Poaceae; genus Triticum; species Triticum dicoccoides. The sequence goes on from NC_041389.1 coordinate 265,357,997, forward strand.
TCTTCGTCCTTTAGATCCTTCTCTCGTCCCAGGACTGCGGTGTACTCAACATCTAGCCCAACGACCCACTCATCATCTGAGTTTTCGAACATGCGTCTGAAGCGAGAAAGGCATCCTTTCACCATCGCAGAAGAATGGGTGTAGATGACGTCGAACTCATCACCGGTGATGGTTCTAACCTTGTACTCACCGCCGATCATGGAGATTTGGGACGCCATGGATTTGGGAGGAGGGTTAGGATTAGTGGAACTGCCGTAATGTGAAAGGACGGGACGACTAGGAGCGAACCGCCCTAGTATTAAAGGACGTGCGGGGACAAGTAGGAGCGAACTACCAGCGTGCGAACGGCAGGGTAGTGGCTTTCCATTCTCCCATGATACGGGCTTCCGAGAGCCCTTGGATCTGAGATTGAGCGGTTGCATGGCATGATTCTAGACCTACGGGTGAATATCCTATCCTGGAGGGTTATTCTACAAATTTTCAGCAACTTAGCATGCGACCGTTTGATCTCAGATCCAAGGGCTGTCAGCAGCCCGTATCATGGTCGCGCCTACCACGACCGTCGCGTCACTCGCGTGGTCGCGCCCTTGGAGATTTAACACGGTGCGTTAGGCTATGTGATGTTGGCATGTCATACATAGTCATCACTTAGTCACTCATACTACAACAAGGTTAGCTATAAGGTTGGCTATAAGTGTATTTTTTTACTTCTCTCTATCTCTTTCTTCGTACTCCCTCCGTCCCATAATATTAGAACGTTTTTGACACTAGTGTAGTGCCAAAAACGTTCTTATATTATGGGACACAGGGAGTACTAGTATTTATTGCATTTGCCAAGGAGTGACCTCTTCTAATGAAATGGTGTGCTTAGTAGTTTTTTGTTGCTAAGTTTGCTTCATTTAATTATCTATAGACTCAAAATTGTCTTTTCACCTAGGTACACGAGCTTAGCACCGTTTCTTCCTTGGGTCACCAAACTAGTCTCTCTCTTCTTGATTAACTTGCCACATCAGACTTTATGCCTATGTGGCAAGCTTAGCACCTGTAGGAGCAAGTAAGGCTGCTTGTAATGGGAGTATCATAGGTAGTATCATGCATGCCAACTATGCAATCTTGATGAGGTGACGTCGAATTAAATGAAGAAAAGAGAGAGTTGAGTATCATAATATGATACTGTGTCATATTAAATGATGTGCTACTATGTGTCATGCATGACAATAAATAAACTATCCTATGATACCAACACATGATACTATGCATTACAGATGTAGTATCATACAAAAGTATCATATGCATGATACTAGTATATGATACTCTCCATTACGACCAACCTAAGTACAATAGTGCGCTTTACATGGCATTTTTGCATATGTGGAGGAAAGAGAGGCAAGGAAAAAGTGGAGAAGTGGTCTCTCATACAAGAGCCAGCCTCTACTACATGGTGGAGCATTTGGAGAGGCACATGTATGGAGGTGGTCAGGAATCAGAAGACTCACGCCGGTCGTAGCGCCGCAGTTAAAATGATAATGGCAAGTCAAATCACGTGGCCCCACCTGTCCAGCAGTAACTCGCTATCAAATCACACAGCCCTACGTTTGCAGCAGCCTACTCCCTCGTCTTCTCGCGTCTCTGTCGAACCGAATAGGTGGAACTGCCCCGCCTACCGCGCAGGAAAAGCCCCGCCCTCGACTTTTAAATAGTACTACAATATACTAATTTTGTATCCATGGATTGCGCCATGGAGCAAAGCCTCTAGAAAATGGCGGTACACATGTACGGAGTATACAGCACGCCCGTCGCGTTCGCATCGCACCCCAGACGGTCGGTCGGTCTGGCATGCTGCTCTCCAAATGGAACGCGCGTCATATTGCATTTGCACACACATGTGGGACCGCAATTGAGAACCGACCATAGGCACACTCCCCGGCCCCGCAAGTCGGGTGACTTAATAGAAGAGGGAGACGAGCGATAGTACTAGAGAAGTGTTGTACTATCCTATTGGAAGACACGGAAGATCAGTTCATCCATGCATGTGACCAGATTTCAGTAGACATGCCTAGATTGGCTATCGTCTACATATCGTGCAGGCTGTGTTGTACATGGCTGTAGTTGTGGTGAGAAATCTAAAAAAAGGTTTCTTATCATCTCGCAAAATTAGGTGTCATGTGCTTCGGATCACTGCGAGGGTTAAACAGCGACAACTGAGTTGGGCTAGTCATTGGGGGCACATGCACAAAGACTACTTGGCTGCCATCTAAGTCAAGTCGACTATGTTAATTAGGACATCTATTGACGGACCCCTTTTCTACGAGTTTATCTTTAATTTGAGCTTTGTTCCTCGTCTAGTTTGTCCGTCGGGATTCAAGTTGTCTCCTTTGGGCAGTGAGGTTATGATTTCTTGTCATGTGGCATTTTTTAGTGTTATATGTTATAATCCGACGCTTCAGATCAAAATGACGACAACTGCGCCTCCGGGCCACGTGCATGAAGACTTCTCGACAGTCATTGACGAGGTCAAGCCGGCCCCGGTAGACAAAAGAAAACTAGTACTACTCCACTATATAGGTAGGAGCCTCCGCGCTTGCTTGCTAGTATTGCTCTCTTCACACTGTCTCGGCCTCTCCAGATCTAAACATGACAGCGGTGGCCACACTCTCTCTCTCTATCTGCTCACCGCTGGTCACAGATCCAGCCGGATCCTCTCCGCCGGGGAAGGTGAGAAGGTGCAATGTTCACGCGGTCGTCCTCGGCGACGGCTCTTACCCACTGCTGGCGTGTCCCGATCAGCCTGCCTTGCCGTTCTCTCCCAAGCACCGCTGGTGAGGGAGGGCCTCCGACCCCTTCTTCCTTGCTGCCGTAGTGTGGGTAGATCCGGCCTCCCGCCGCCCACCTAGCGACATCTCGGCGACCATCAAGTATAACTTCCTTCGAAACCGGCCTCGCTCTACTTCCCGAGCTCCTGACATCACTGCATTTGTATCTTTTACTATTTCTCAGGGCCCCTCATAGATAGGATCGATCGGCTGTCGAAAACCACCTAATTTTTTATGTTTAAGAGGTAAAACTAGTTCATGCACTCGAACCTAGTACTACTTGGTTCAAACAAGGAAGAAAGGGGGTGGGTGGGGCAAGATTTGTTACGTGAATCTAGGACTTGGTCGAAAGAGGAAATAATGGGAGCGAAAAGTAGCAGAGGCTGGCTATCCAACTGGTCTCTAGGTCTAATAGGGAAATAAAGGGAAACACAGTACAAACTCAATATAAACCCGATCTATTGGTTGAAAAAGGAAAGAAAGTGGGGACTGGGGGACAAGTCAACAGAGTAAGTCCAACACTAGATTTGCTAGCCTCACACAGTATAAGGTGGCTATACCGAACAAGAATAGGACCAACCCAGATTTCATGTTCTGATGTTTGTTGCCCCGAGCCACTCTTATGTAATGCCACTGGTAAAATGTAGCAGTCGCACTGTTAAAAGTAAGGACACATTAAACCAATGTTGTTTTCAATGTAATGCCTCCAGTAATATGAATCAATGGCACTTTTTTACATGTCCTGCTAAATTTCCCATTAAGATAAGTTGGTTCTTTTCGTTAGAAATGCAACCGTCCTGGTCCGCCTACTCTCCCGTGCCCAAAGTAATGTCGTATTTAACGGTTGTCATAGTTAATCCTAATGCCCACACTAATATTTAGCAATGCCACTGCTTTAGAAATTGCTACTGTCCTTGTAGGATTGCCATTCAGATAAGGAACATGCTTCTTTTCATTTCATGCATGTTTCATCACTTGTTAGTCACCCTCCTTTCCATCTTTTTTGTGCAAACAGAGATATACATTTCACGCTCGATCTTAGTTGAACTGCACAAATGATATCCAAATTATAGTGGAGCATTCTAGGAGCTTCACAACCAACCTTGATGTTGCTCAATTTTATTGCAACTAATGAAGAAGAAGCTCTGTGGGTTTCGTTTTTTGATGGAAATGGAACCGGGGCTGGAGCCCTTTTCTTAAAAAACATTGAAGAAGAAGCTGCTAGCTCACGGGACATTGCTTCATTTTAGGTGAACTGCACCAAAAGGTCCCATGAATTGAATCATCCATGTTGGTGACTGAAAGAGCCAGCTTCAGCATCCCAGTCTAAGCACCCCCAGCCTCCATCCTTGCGACGCACGGTACACCTTGTTTGCCACCTGCTCGACCCTAGTGTCACTGATAAAATGAAGTAATAATACAGTTAAAATAGAGCGAGTGTCCTCTCTATCATTTCATTTCCAATGTAGATAAAGAAAGTGGTTCTCTTTGTTAATGTATGTTTCATCAACTAGTCCCATTATTAATGTCTAAGCGTTTCTGCAAACTGGGGTGCTTAATTTTAGTTGATCTGTACAAAAATAGAGATTTGAACATCTCAGGGCGCCTCCTTGTACTACCGCTGTACACTGATGTTCATCACTGGCAGAAGGTGTATCTGGGAGACTTGGGCCGATCTCCAGTATGAGGTGTACCGTATGAGGCGTCGCAGGGCCCATCTCGCCCTCGCAGCATGGCATACTATGATACTATCGCAATATTTTCTTCTATTTATTTTGTGTGTTTCATCAACTAGTGCCACTATAATGTAATCACGCTTTTTCATTATATGTGCAAACAGGGTTATTCAGCTGCATTTTGGTGGAAATGCACAAATGTACGTATGGAACCGGCATATATGCAGAGTGTGAGGTGTGCCAAGTAAAAATTACCGACACCAACCATGTTGCATGCATGCATTGGCATCCACCACCACCAATGGGATGTGTGGCGCTCTTTGTGGACGGATCTTTCTCGGCAGCAAATCCTCTAACCAAATACTAGTAGCTTATATTGGCAGTTTTCTAGGGAGTACTCTTTTCTGAAAGAAGCACCAATCTATTTTTCTTTATTTGTACACTATGTCACAACTTTGACCCAAAGGTCCAGAGCTATTTTAGGGTGATTGGCATAGTACTCGGAGACTGAATGTAAGCATGATTTTCATTAGCTGTCACACTGATTGTAAGCATGAGCAGGTGGAAGATTAGGTTAGTGCGAAGCTTAACTTAAACCCTACCGCCGCCGTTGAAACGAGGCGAACGTCGAGGGAACCATGGAGAACGGCGGGGAAGCGACGTCGCACCATCCGGCGTCCTCTTGCGGTGGGAGAACGAATACTCATGTGGCTCCGGCTGGCTCTGCACCCTCACGAACGGCACACCATACTCGATCGATTCGTTATCCTCTGGGTGCTCGACCTTCGACCGGTACGCCCACCACCTCCGCCTGACTGTCGCCTCGGGCGAATCTGTCTACTCCATCACCCAGCGGAGATACTCGATGAACTTGGAGGACTGCGGCGTGACTGCCGCCGAGGAGTACATGTAGATCGCCGCCCTCATCGCCGTCGTCTCGCTCTTTCGCATACATTGCCACATGGCCCGCATCGTCCTCGAAATCTCCCACTCATTGTCAAACCAAGTAAGGATCTCCTTCAACCTGGCTAACTTTGCCTGGTCGCCGCCGGTGATCTGCCTGATTCACTATTTTATCCTCTCCATAGATGTCCTTCTGAGTGGTCCGGTGCTAGCTTTGGAATATGGGAGGAGAGACGGTGGTCTTGCAATAGAGAAGAGGGAGAGGTGATACGGTGGTTTTGGAATGGAGATGATGGAGAGGAGAGGAGGTGGTTTTGCAATGGAGAAGATGAGAAGAGGGAGAGGCGAGACGGTGGTTTTGGAATGGAGATGATGGAGAGGAGAGGAGGTGGTTTTGCAATGGAGAAGAGGGAGAGGAGCATGCGGCAGCGGTTTAGGATTGGACGAGAGGGCCGGCGCGCTGTGACTGGATCAAAATCAAAATAAATTTACCCTTCAATTAAGAAAGCGGCCCCACATTAACTAGTCCCCCTTTTATTTTGGGTCATAATTGACCATGATTTTCGCACATAAAATATATGTTATACGTTGCAAAAACAATATAATTTGAAAGTACATTCAGATACGAACCAAACGATACAATTTTTGGTGACATGCATTCACATTTTTGCTTGTCAAATACAGTACGTGGTCAAACTTTGACCCAAAATATGCAAAACAACAAAAAAATACTTCCAAGACCAGCGCCGCTCTTCCGCTCTTCTCCTCTTCAACCACCGCCACATGTTCCAATCTAAATCCAGCGCCGCTCCTCTCCTCTTCCATTTCAAAACCACCGCCCCTCCTCTCCTGTTCCAGTCCAAAACCAGTGTCGCTCCTCTCCCGTTATAATACAAAACCAGCGCTGCTCCTCTCCTCTTCCATTCATAAACCACAGCCGACGAGTGAAGGTGATGTGGAGAAGTAGATCGATGGAGGAGTACAACCGATACGTGAGGATCGCAGACGGCGACCCTGTGAAGCTAGCTAGGATGTTGGAGATACAGTCTTGGTTTGACAACAAGGACCAACTAGCGGCGACGGCGACATCCATGGCCAAATATCTGCAACGGAGCGAAAAGGCGGTGATACTCCCGGAGGGAGTTGCGTGGGAGTACATAGAGCTGCTCCTCTGGGCCATGGAGCAAACAGATTCACCGAATCCGATCGTGAGGGAGCGGTGGTGGGAGTATCGATCCCAGATGGAGCATCCACTAGAGATTGAAGGATCGAGCATCTACAGGGTGTCGTTTGTGAAGGTGTCCTGCCAGAGCGAGCCGGTGGAGTCTTCCTCGACCGAACCCAACTGCAAGAGGAGAAAAACAGTTGGCCCGACGACGCTTCCCCGCCATCCTCTCCCTCGCCATTCACATCGTCTCACGGGGCGGTTGTGTGCCGCCGAGGAATAGGAGGGGACTCCCCCCCCCCCCAGCCCAATAGTCGGGCAGGTTGTGAATTGTCAGGAGGAGCTTAGGGTCGTCAGTATTTGCAAGTTGTGAATTTTGTTTTGTGTTGTGTATTTTGAGAGTACTTTCAGATATGAATGTCTTTTGAATTTTAGATTTGCAGTATTGAGCATATGAAGTATTTTATGAATTCTAGAGATCTATTTTTAGCACTTAAAAAATGTAGTTTCATAGGAGTATAAAAGTGCAAACAATGTGATTCTTAGAGAAGAAACTACAAGTTTTAGTTTTAGATAAGAAACTTCAAGTTCAGTTTCAGATAAGAAACTGCAACTTTCAGAGGCAGAGCATTTATATTAACACGACCTTTTCAAACAGGGTTAACATCATGTTGGAAGTTTTATTCATGGTCGAAAATGGAACTACCAGCCAGTTAACATCATGCTAATCAACATTCATGCATAGCACATCTTAATATGATGCACAGTCAAAATTCACAACGAAGCTTGGGAGCTGGCAGGTATCATTTATTATCACTGGGGCAGCAAGTATCAGCTGGGTTTTGGGCTGCCCCGTCTAGGCTTTCATTTTTAACATGCGCAGCCCATGACCTCGAATGGGAGGTCCATAGGCCTGTTTGTATTTTCTTGAGGGCCGTCATGTATCGACCGGCCTATGGACCTCCCATCTGAGGTTTTATTTTTCCTGAATATCGGCAGCCCAATTTATGTATTTTTTTGAAGAAAACGCAGAGGTCTGTTCTATTTTTCTATATAAGAATAGGAACACCAGGTCCAACTTATGTTTCCCTTCTAACTATATTATATATATTTACATTATTTTATATGTTATTATATATTATTTTTATTGTCATCATATATTTAACAGATACTTACATATGTAAGAAAACAATGTCCCCCATCTTATGAACTTATAAAAATAATTTCTTAACAATAAAATCCTAGATTGTTTTGGCACGAAAATCCTAGTGATTGTGTACAAAAGCTTGGTAAGATTTAAGGATGAATGTAATAATATCACTTATTATTTAAATATATTTATAACAAAATGCGCAGCCCCTTTTTATTTTTTGATAACATTGCTGGACCAACCCAACATTATAATTAGAATCAGCCCAGCAAAATCGTGTATTTCGAGAAAGTGCAAATGGCCTGTAATTTTTTAGGAAATAAAATAAATGGGCTGCATGGACGCTACATTATTTGTTCACCCAGCCCAGCTAATGGTTGTAATTCAAAAAAAAGATCAAATTGACTGTAAATTCTACCGTGCAAAAAAAGATTATAAATTCTGAAAAATGGGTTGAATACGTGCCACATTTTTGGAGGCTGAAATGTGGGCCAATAGGTCGAAGCCAACGCAAGTCGTTGTCAATTTAGTCAACAAATGATTCTGCCGGCATCCATCTTCAATCTCTCGTCTTCTTCCTCCAGTGTCGCCGGGACCACCTCCCGCCTCCTGTTGCTAGCAGCTCTGCTTAGCACGCTTCGCTATGAAGCGCTACTCCACCGTTGGCCAGGCCATCCCTCCACCCCTCCACACCTCATGTTCTTCTCCACCGACTGCCGAACCACACCGCACTAGAACCAGTTAACCCTCGTACACCTCTCTGTCTGCGACCCTACTCCCGCGTCTTCCCATCTCCGGCTCATTGCTGTCCAGGACCTTGCCGTTGTCCACCACCTTGGATGCACTCGGCGCGGCGTGGTCAACGAACGACACCATCAGAAGTAGACTGTGCGTGGAGAGGCTGACAGCTGGGTCCATAGCCGCACACAAGGAAATGCCTCCTTATTACGTGCAAAATAATGATTCCTCCACCTGACACCTGGGACCCATCGGAAGGGCCTCTATATTTCGCGAAAAAAAGCCCCCCTGTCAGGACCCCGACTCAATGCCACATCGATCTAGCATGTAACACCTCATATCACTTTGCGGCCTCACGCACGGTATTCCCACGGGTGTCGCCTTACCTTTGCCCGGGACCGTTTGCGCCTTTTGGCACACGTATATGACAGTGTCGCTAGCATCCATATGATAAGGAGCCCGGGACTGACATGGCTAGTCGTAAACCCAAAGTGGCACAAACTTACAGGGACAGGCATCCATGACCCAGCATCGAACGTGTCGGTCATCAGCGAGTGAATCCAGGCTGTAGCACTGGGCTAGCAGAACTACGGTGAACCGGGCTGTAGCGGGCTAACAGGACTCCGGTATCCACCGCGTGACATTTCCCCGAAGGGACAAACACAGGAACGAAGAAGGACACATGCCGGCCAGCCTAAGTGTTCCGGAGCAGTAGCAAGCTACCCTGGCTCGGTGGAAACACTAGGAGACATTTCCCGGTAAGAGGGGCTACTAAAGATAAACAACTAGATAGTCAGATCCCACACATACCAAGCATTTCAATAACATACACACAATATGCTCGATATGTGCAAACGCAACATGGCATCACAACATGACTCTACGACTCAAGTATTTATTAGGCTCCGAGGAGCGAGATATTACAAACATGAGTCTCATGACCCAACATTCAGAGCATACAAATCAAAGCACAAGCGGAAGCTATCATGTCTGAGTACAGACATCTATAAATGAAAAAAGGCTGAAAGCCTGACTATCTACCAGATCCTGCCGAGGGCACAAGATCGTAGCTGAGGTAACAAGCTAAACGTCGAAGTCCACGCGGTACTACTAGCGAGACTGAAGTCTCTCTGCAAAAACATAAATTAAGCAACGTGAGTACAAATGTACCCAGCAAGACTTACATCAGAACTAACTACATATGCATCATTATCAACAAAGGGGATGGTGGGGTTTAACTGCAGCAAGCCAGCTTTGACTCGGTGGCTATCCTAAACTACGACTACAAGTAACTCTTTTGAGGTGGCGCACACGAGTCCACATATTCACCATATCAATACACCACTATGGATCCGCTCCCGTCTCCCTACGAGAACGCCATCCATAGCACTCACGCTTATCTGGCGTATTTTAGAGTATCCACTTTCACTTGTCTATGAACTATGCAAGGGGTCCAAGTTTCCATATCCGAGGAATCCGGCTATTCGAATAGATAATGATAACCCTGCAGGGGTGTACTTCTTCACACACGCTTTCGCCACTTATCGCCCTGTACACGTCATGTACCTCGGCAACCTTCAAGCGGAAGCCGGGCGAGGGAGTCGGCCACGACCTGACTAACTGAACAAGTCTCTAGTCCAGGTTTATCGCCTATTCGGGTTCCATCCGCAAGGAGATCCGGCCGGGGTGTCGCTTACGGCCCCAAACGATGTGTGCAGGGTTCCCAAGCCCACCTCGACGGGTGGATGTACGCTTGGTACACCGTGCCACTGTGCCTAGTCTGTCCCAAGCCCACCTGTACCGGGTGCCACTTGGTAGACTACTAACACTACCTACAAACACCAGAAACTAGTTGCAACTCCTGGACAGAGATCGAGTTGATTAATAAGTCGACAGAGCTTGGAGCGCCCGGAGCCCAATGTGTGGTAGTAACTGATCATGGATCACAAACACAGAACTCAGTTCCTGAGGACGGCTGCAATGAGACAACCCACCATGTACTCCTACATGGCCTCTCATCGCTACCTTTACCAAATCGTGTTCACACACTTAGCTCACACACAATAGGACATGTTCACACACCTCTGATTCATCCCCGATGAATCAGACCTGACTCAACTCTAAGTAGTAGCAGGCATGACAAACAAGCATGAATGAGTAGGCACATCAAGGCTCAAACAACTCCTACTCATGCTAGTGGGTTTCATCTATTTACTGTGGCAATGACAGGTCATGCAAAGGATAAAAGGGGTTCAGCTACCGCAGCAAGTAACAAATATGTCGTTGTTGTCCTAATGCAGTAAAAGAGAGCAGGGGCGAGAGAGTGGGATTTATCGGAATGAACAAGGGGGTTTTGCTTGCCTGGCACTTCTGAAGATAACATTGAGTCTTCATCAGTGTCAACGATCACAACGTCGGAACATCGTCTACCGGGAGGGAACAGATACCGGCAACAAAGAAGAAATACAATCAATGCAATGCACAATAAGATGCATGCTCATGACATGGCAATATGAATGTGTTTTGAGCTAATGTAATTAGCAACAGATTAAATGAAGTTGGTTTGAATACAAGATTCAAAGTCAAACTCCATATGTGATTATTTAAATGCCATTTAATTGAATTGTCCTAAACAGTGGTCATAAGTTGTTCTAACATGCATGAAAATGGTACAGATGGATAGATTGGATTTTTCTGATGATTTTTCATATATAAATTATTTAATTTGGAGTTATGGTTGAATTTCTATGAATTTTAGAAGTTTTAGGCATTTTCTGGAATTTCCTGAATATTAATAATTCCAGTAATTCATTAATGCGTCAGCCTGACGTCAGTGTGACGTCAGCAGGTCAACAGGGGCTGGTCCGGTCAAACCTGACCAGTGGGGTCCACTGGTCAGTGACACAGTGCTGACTAGTGTCGTTGACAGGTGGGGCCAGGTCAACGGCCACGTCAGCAGAGTCAATGCTGACGGGTGGGTCCCACTGCTTATGAACTAATCTAAACAGAAAATAAAACTAACCTAAACAGGTACAAGGGCCCACATGGCAGTGGCTTTAGGGGGGGTTAGTTAGTGCGTCATTAGCGCTAATGGTGGTGCCACGTCAGCGTCGCCGGATTAAGCACCGGCGACCACATCTCGCGGCGGAGGCTTGCTGGAGTTGCTCGGGCTCGCGCTACAGGCGGCGGTTTGCGACGCGGTTGGGTCCTACGAAGAGCTGGGGCTCGTGCGCATCCAGCGGTGGCAGTGAGAGGGCGCGAGGTGGTCCATAGCGGCGGCAGCGGCGAGCTGGGCGGCGGCCGGAGCTCGGGTGTCGACGGAATCGACGACACGGCGCGCGGGAGGACCAGCGGTTTGCACCTACATGATCTACGAGAGCTCACGAACCCAACGGAGGCACGCACGTGACCATTTGGTCACCGGAGCCTCGTCGGCGACGACCTCGTGCGGCGGCGGCATACGGGACTCGCGGTCATCGGCGTTGCAGCAAGAAATCGACCATGGGGAGAGGGGGAGATGACGGCGGGGCTCACAGGGATTCGAACGGTGCCGTCGTTGAGCTCGGGGAGGGACTGGGCGATGCAGACCGACGGGCGAAGTCCGGCGGCAGATGCGGCGGTGACGAGCTCGGAGGCATCGTCACAGGGTGTCCGGCGGTGCTTGGCTTGGTGGGGAGGTCGAGGATGTCGTGACGGAGCTTCTTGGCGCTTAGGCGAGGCGTGGGGTGGCCGGTGGCCACGGTGGTTCTCGTCGGCGGCGGCGGGCGCGTTCGGTGAGGAGAACAGAGGAGGGGAAGAGCGTTCCGGGGAGAGAGAGGAGAGGGGCACGGGGAGAGTAGGAGGGCTAGAGGGTTGCGTGGCGCTCGGGAGAGGCATCTAGAGGAGGAGGAGGCAGCCAGGCAGGGAGGAGGTGGCCGGGGCGCATGGCCGCGCGCGCCGGGCGCGTGCCCGTCCTCCTGGCAGAGGAGGAAGGCGACAGGGAGGAGGAGGTGGGCTGGGCCGACCAGCTCAGATGGGCCGCCAGGTGGCTAGAATGCCAGGTAAGTGGCTGGGCTTCTCTCTTTTATTTTTCTGTTCTGTTTTATTTCTTTAAAATTTGTTTTGCCACTGTTTTGAATTTAAAATAATTCAAACAATGCCAAAAACTCCTCTAAATATTTTTATTTTGCTAGATGGACTTTTCCAAAAGCTCATAAAATATTTCAGGGGTATTTGAAATTATATTCTAGTTATATGAATATAATTCAAATTCAAATAACTAATGATTTAAATTCAAAGTCCCAAAAATAAATCCTTAAAAATGTTCAATATTTTGGTTGGGACCAGAACCCTTGCCAAAATTATCAAACATTTAAGAAGAGCATTTGGAACAATGAATGAGATTTTTAGGGTTTTTGCCCTTCTTTTATTTAGGGTTTTGAGGCTTCCAAATTTCCCCAGTTCAAGTTTCAGAAATTTAAACATGATGCAAACGCTAGGCAGCACCAGAAGCTAGGGA
>NC_041389.1:265371180-265371920 GCF_002162155.2 Triticum dicoccoides
AAGGAAGTGCCTCCTTATTATGCACAAAAAAATGAATACTCCCCCTGCCAGCTGGAACCCAGCATAGTGGGAGGCTGACTTGTGGGCCTACGATGTTCATCCAATGGCCGTAGTGCTTCTTCAACCTCTGGTCGTCTTGCTCCAGCCGCCCAAACCAGCGCCGGTCGTGCCGCATGCTCCTGCCTCCCGTGGCCGGCTGTGATGCCATGGAGGCCTCACCGCCCCCTACTACTCCCACTGCTGGCCAGGCCATCTCTCTACTCACCCACACCCCCTGTAATTCTGCAGCGACGGCAGCCTCACACCGCAGCCGAACCAGTGAACCCTCGTACTCATCTTCGCATGGGCATCCACTGTTGCATCTTCCCCGGCTCCGCGTCATCCCCTTTCTAGGCCTCGCCGTCGTCCACCGCCGTGTTGCTCTCAGCGCGGCGTGGTCAATGTGGTCAACGACCGACTTCCATCGGAAGAGTACTGTACATGGAGAGGCTGACAGTTGGGTCCACGGCAGCCGCAAGGAAGTGACTCCTTATTACGCGCAAAATAATTATTCCTCCACCTAACAGCAGGGACCCACCGGACGGGCCACCGTATTTCGCGAAAAAAACATTTCCCCCTGACTGCTGGGACCCACCAGCTACACCTTCGCACGCAAGGAAGTGCGTCCGGGCAAAGAAAAAACGATTCGCCCCCCCCCTAACTAGTGGGACCCACCAGCTACATCTTCGCACGCAAGGAAG
>NC_041389.1:265372020-265373003 GCF_002162155.2 Triticum dicoccoides
AAGGAAGTGCGTCTGGGCAAAAAAATGATTCGCCCCCCTAACTGCTGGGACCCACCAGCTACATCTTCGCACGCAAGGAAGTGCGTCCAAAAAAAACGATTTGCCCCCTTGACTGCTGGGACCCACCAGCTACATCTTCGCATGCAAGGAAGTGCCTGACAGTCGGGACCCACCTGATCGAAGCGTACGTAGCGTTGTCATTCTGGTCGCGAACATGTACATACATATATACTGGTCGATGTAGAGGCGCGCACGTGTCGTAGTAGAGGCGCGCAAGTAGCATGTACACGTACGTACAACGGTCAGTGTGCAAGAAAGAAAATACGGCCACGTATGTGTACATACAGGCGGGGTCTCAAACGCCTACTTGTGCATACGTACGGCCAGGGCTCGTGTACATGGCTGGGTCGGAATGGAGAAAGAGCGTCGTTGTTGTCGTGTTCATGGGGAGCCAACCGGCTGTGTCGGAACGGAATGCGTCGTCGTGTTCATCGGGAGGGCATGGACGGAACAGGCGATGGAAACGAGGCCTAGCGCAGAAGGGAGGAAATGGACTTGTGTTCGACCGGCCACGTTCGAAACGGGATCCTGTTCATCGGGAGGGGTCTGGCGTACCGCAAAACGGAGGAAACGGACCTCCTACGGTCGAAACGGGGATCCTGTTGATCGGGAGTGGTGTGGCGTACCGCAAAACGGATGAAATGGACTTGTGTTGGAGCGCTATGGTCGAAACGGGGGTCCTATTCATCGGGAGGGGTGTGGCGTACCGCAAAACAGGACTCCACGGGATACTGTACATCTCCACCGTCGACCTCCTCCAGCCTCCATGGGCTCCTGTTCATCCAGCCTCCACTGCGCGCTACTCCACCGGCTACTGTTCAACCACCCCTCCACGGGCACCCCTCCACCATCTACTATTCATCCAGCCCTCCACGGGGTCGTCCTGTTCATCCAGAGGCAACGCCACGGGGTCCTGTTCACCC
>NC_041389.1:265373284-265413419 GCF_002162155.2 Triticum dicoccoides
GTTCATCCAATCGATCAGCTTCAGTTAGCAGTAGTAGCGAAGGAATCGCTTGATCGGGTTCAGTTAACAGCCATCGATCGATCGCTCGGGTTCAGTAACGCGTAGCCTGCAGTGCAATCGCTCGGGTTCAGTTAGAGCCCAACGCCTCGCTCGGGTTCAGTTAGAGCCAACACCTCGCACCTACGAGAGAAACGCGCATCGCTCGGCCCCCGACCACCCACCTAACCGGGAACTCCTCAAAATTTTCTCGCCCTCGCTTCTACCACGGTTTTTTCCGTCATGGACGGCCCAAAGAATGTCATGCAGCTGCGTCTGCGGCCCGCCCAGGATGAAAAGCCCATTTTCTGTCATGATTTTTTGTCATAGAAGTAGGAGCCCACCACATCTATGATGATACTGAGTTTTGTCACAATTATCGTCATAGAAGTGTCATAAGTATGACAGGAAAAAAATTCGTTCGGCCCAAAACGTCACGGATGTGTCTTTTTTTTGTAGTGCAAAGGTGATCAGCGAGTCCTCTTATTCAAGCTCGAGCAGGGTGGCCAAAGCAGTATCTCTCATAAAGGAGTCCACGAATCCAAAAACCCCAATACCAAAAGGATGGTCACTGACCTCTGTAGTGAACAGCTGCACTTCGTGGAGTAGGGCAAGAATCTGGTTACAGATGGTCGCACGGTGATGCAGAGCACATAGTGGCTGGATTCAGCGATGGCCAAGAAATCATGATTCAGGGGAGCAATGGGGCCGACCACCATGCCACTTCGCACGAGACGGTGCATCGGGCGTGGCTCGACGACAAACCCCGGCGGGAGGAAGGGCATTGGATTCAATGGGTAGTTTGCCATTGCAGCAGAGCAGGGGGGAGGGGATGGAGATGGTGGTAATGGGGGTTGTGGCGATGGAGGCTGTGTCAATGGGATGGGGCAGAGCGAGGTCTGTTGGGTTTTTTTAGGCGGATGCCGAAGCGTGAATGGGGTAGGGGTGTGGCAAGGTTGACTTTAATACCCATTTCCATTTCTTTTGAAACTGTAGCTTGCGGCACGATCTCGCCACGTGTCCATAGAATCCACAAGCGGAGCATCGGACGACTTTCCTTGTGTTACCTTTTACAAGACATGGTGTTTTGCAATGACCCAGAAATCCGAATGAATTGATCATAGTATCCTGATTTGACTCGAGCGGGCCAGGCTGGGCAAGGGGAGCACGCTTGTGATAGTCCACCATTTTATGACCGGGCCCAGAACAATTAATGCAAATAAGACATGCTTGGCAGGTGATCTTGCAATGTCCCCATTGAAGGCATCTTGAGCAAAGGTGGCCCAATTAGTGGAGAGAGCATTGATTTCCTCCAACGGATAATTTGCTTGAGCTAAATTAGCCTTATGCCTTGCGTTAAGAATGGGGGGCCACAAATCATGTGGTGGGGCGTACCACAATGCAGAGTTTAAGAAACATGACGGTAGAGGGGGGTAAGGAATATTCAGAGGGCACTTAAATTTCCCAATTAATAGGCATTCAATGGCCATATCTTCCTCAGACACCACTTGTGACAAAAAATGATTCATTAATGCAAGACGATCAATGGGATGTACGGTAATCTTGCCTCGCTGAGGTGGCTGTGGAAATGATCCAAATTGAATTTGAATATTTGGCTTGTGGGAAAACCCTGAGGAAGTTGAAGCCTCGTGATCATTGTTGTTGGAGAAATTCCATTGATCCAGCTTGACAAGTTCAAATTTGCTCAACTCCTTTAAGGAAGAATGATCCATTGGTTTACCCTTTCTCAAAAAGTTCAAAGATGTAGACAAAGCCATAGGCTTACGATCCAAGATCTCAAACAACTCTTAATCAACATGCCAATGAGAGTCTAAAGAATTGGATTTGGCAAAGCGACCATTGAAAAGATGAAAGTGACACACAAAGTCCGGCCAAACATGATATTTAAGCCCATATATGAAGTGTCCCACTTTGTTGTTGGCCACAGAAAAAAGGAACGATCAGGCGGTAATTGAAACCACATTGAAACCCAAACAAATCCCTCCAAGGCAACATTGCAATGCAACCCCAACCGAATCAGCCGTGAGGGGAAAAGAGGCCGAAGAGAAAGAGACTACCAAAAAGAATTCCTTGGTGTCCCGAGAGGGAGAGAAGTGCACTGTTGATCCAAATTTTCTTCTCACCTAATCTGCCAGGTCAAGGCCCGGAGCAAAGTCCCAGTGTAGTAGGCCTTCCATGGAGGATGAAGCTAGAGATCACCATTGGTGGTGGAGAGCAGGTGGAGGAGAGGGGGAGGGGGAGGAGAGGTGGGACAAACTCTTAATTGAGCATATAACATAATATTAGTACCCAAAGTGTACTCCAATATCATATAAAACTTATGCACACAAATGAAAAATGCAGCTTATGATTACAAATGTGTAGATGATAATATATGGTACCTGAATAAGTGTGGAGCCAAACACCAACTTGTGATAATTAAACGGGTCAGGAATTACACCCAAGGTCTTCAGTTTAGGCGTAGAGACGGCAGTTATTTGCGAAGGTATATAACAATAATGAAGGAGCAACCTTTGAAGTGAAGGGGCATCTTCGATGATGAGTTGTTGTCCTTCAAAACAAATTCCAATGCTTTTAAGGTGAGGCGACTTTATTTGGAGATAAATGATAGGGATTTCTATTCCCAAAACAATCAACAAGCGCTCTAGGGCAGGCAACTGGAGTGGATGATGTTGTGCAGTGAGGTTTCCCACAGATAAACCACCACAAGCGAAAGTTTTTTTAGCAGTGGGAGTTGAAGCATTTGTACTAGATCGTCTGATAGATAGCACCGGGCGAAGGTGGTGGTGTGGAGAGAGGAGGAAAACCACGAGATGGACAATGGTGGTGTGGGAACAAATTCTTGGCCTTCGGTTCGTGATATGTAATTTTTGTGGTAATGGTAGAACTCGAACTGCTGGAATTTTTTGAATTCAGGGCATATCTTCCAGGCGTCCGCTGTGCAGGGTATGGACAACAGGTAGCGTGTCGGGATGTAGAGGCATTGAACGAAGCCCTGGTGGGACAAGATGATGGCTTTGAGGAGTTCAAAATCAGGAATGACTGGTAACTGATGAAAGTCGAGATTAAGGGGCATGCTGCACCATAGAGGGCGCCATAGAGTTGAGAGAACTTGGGTGCGGCAGAAATCCTTGGTGGGGAGAAGCGAGATGATCTCCCCAAGGATGTCATCCGGGAGATTGCTGATGCGGTCCACCCGAGATTCTACAGGTTCCTCAGATCTGTTAGGGGGGCCTCGTCGCTTCTCCCCGCACTGCCGGGTCTGATATCTACAACCGGCGTCACCGATGGCGGGAGCCTCATCTTCTTGGCGCTGGGCCCAGCCAACTCCATTTTTCTTGCGGGTGTCGCGCCAAGCTCACGGGTTTGAGCAGAGTAGCGAGAGAAGAGCCTAGTGGCAGTGCAAGTGGGGAAGAAGGAGAGCTGGGGTTTTCTGTAGGAGCGGGGAAGAAGAGGAGCAGGCATTTTCTGTACGAGTGAGGAATAAGGTGAGTGGGGGTTTTCTGTACGAGTGAGGAACATGGGGAGCGGAGGGAATTGGGGGGAGACGAAAGCGGGAGAGTCCAGTGAGCTGCAGTATAAGTGGAAGCGAGGAGGAAGGAGGGTTTTTCTAGGATCGCCACCTCTTCAAGAAAACTGGGCTTTTCCCCGCAAAAAACAAAAACAAATGGGCTTTAAGATGGATAGGCTTTTGTATTGGCCTAGTCGGCTGCCCGTGTTTTGTACTGGAGGGCCTTAACACTAGAGGCAGCCCATTAGAGACACTCTCCAGCTCTCCAGCTTATTGCCCATTTGAAAGAAAAAAAGAGACACCTCCAACTTAATTATGGCTCCTCATCAGTAACATTTTTCAACTTGAAAAAAAGTTATAGCTCCTTCTCGGGCCGGCTTGGCATCCACCAAATTAGAGGATGTTGTACTCCATGCAGACACTCACACCGGTCGTAGCGTGGCAAAATGAGGGGTCAAATAACATGCCCACAATATACCTAGATTGTAAAGGTTGACACGCTAGTCAACATTCACACTAAACTAAGCTTCACAAGATACGGTATGCATACTAGCTAACATTCACAAGCACTTAAGTTCAACATATTTACGCATCTAAATAATTCACAAGACTATAACCAAGACAAAGCTGCGAGAAGGTGTAGAAATAAAGAAAAACGATAGATTCTTCTCTGAGCAAAGGACCTCCCTACGCATGCATTAATTTCCTGGCATGCTTCTTTCTGCTCAATGTTGCGTGCACTTTGAGCATGTTGGCAACACCACAGCTAGCTTGATGGCTCATCTTGCAATTTACGCTGACACATTGCAGCAAACAGAGGAGACAATAGAGATCACTCGACATCACACCATTTTGTGAAGTTCCACTGAAATCATCTTCATTGTCCTGATTGTGAAAAGAAAGGAAAGTGTTGTACTTAAACAGTGTCACAAAACAGTAGCACATATAAATAGCTCGGCATGACAAAACACAATCATCTGGACGAAGTGGATACTGACCTGCATGAGGAAGATTATGCATAATTTTATAGGTGGTTAGTTGATTTCCACCTTGGGATCTCCTATGATGGCATAGAGGAAAATCTATGCAATAGATGAGCGCAATTCCTTCTGTGTGGCTTTAGAAACTTTGTCCGACTGATAGTCTCCAATGTATCTATAATTTTTCATTGTTCCATGCTATTATATTACCTATTTTGGATGTTTATGGGCTTTATTATACATTTTTATATTATTTTTTGGGACTAAGCTATTAACTGGAGGCCCAGCCCAAATTGTTGTTTTCTTGCCTATTTTAGTGTTTCGAAGAAAAGGAAAATCAAATGGATTCCAAACGGAATGAAACCTTCGGGAGAGTTATTTTTGGAATGGAAGCAATCCAGGAGACTTGGGGTAGACGTCAGGGCAGCTTCGAAGTGGCCACGAAGCAGGGAGGCGCGCCCTACCACCCTGGGCGCGCCCCCCACCCTCGTGGGCCCCTCATGGCTCCCCTGACCAAATTCTTTCACCTATATATGTCCATATACCCTAAAAACATCGGGGAACACAATAGATCGGGAGTTCCGCCGCCGCAAGCCTCTGCAGCCACCAAAACCAATCAGGACCCTATTCCTGCACCCTGCCGGAGGGGGGATCCCTCACCGGTGGCCATCTTCATCATCCCAGCGCTCTCCATGACAAGGAGGGAGTAGTTCACCCTCGGAGCTGAGGGTATGTACCAGTAGCTATGTGTTTGCTCTCTCTCTCTCTCGTGTTCTTGATTTGGCACGATCTTGATGTATCGCGAGCTTTGCTATTATAGTTGGATCTTATGATGTTTCTCCCCCTCTACTCTCTTGTGATGAATTGAGTTTTCCCCTTGAAGTTATCTTATTGGATTGAGTCTTTAAGGATCTGATAACACTTGATGTATGTCTTGCATTTGCTTATCTGTGGTGATAGTGGGATATTCACATGATCTACTTGATGTACGTTTTGGTGATCAACTTGCGGGTTCAGTGACCATGTGAACTTATGCATAGGGGTTGTCACACGTTTTCGTCTAGGCTCTCTTGTAGAAACTTTGGGGCACTCTTTGAAGTACTTTGTGTTGGTTGAATAGATGAATCTAAGATTGTGTGATGCATATCGTATAATCATGCCCACGGATACTTGAGGTGACATTGGAGTATCTAGGTGACATTAGGTTTTGGTTGATTTGTGTCTTAAGGTGTTATTCTAGTACGAACTCTATGATAGATCGAACATAAAGAATAGCTTTGTGTTATTTTACTACGGACTCTTGAATAGATCGATCAGAAAGGATAACTTTGAGGTGGTTTCGTACCCTACAATAATCTCTTCGTTTCTTCTCCGCTATTAGTGACTTTGGAGTGACTCTTTGTTGCATGTTGAGGGATAGTTATATGATCCAGTTATGTTATTATTGTTGAGAGAACTTGCACTAGTGAAAGTATGAACCTTAGGCCTTGTTTGCTAGCATTGCAATACCATTTGTGCTCACTTTTATCACTTGCTACCTTGTTGTTTTTATATTTTCAGATTACAAAAACATATATCTACCATCCATATTGCACTTGTATCACCATCTCTTTGCCGAACTAGTGCACCTATACAATTTACCATTGTATTGGGTGTGTTGGGGACACAAGAGACTCTTTGTTATTTGGTTGTAGGGTTATTTGAGAGAGACCATCTTCATCCTACACCTCCACGGATTGATAAACCTTAGGTCATCCACTTGAGGGAAATTTGCTACTGTCCTACAAACCTCTGCACTTGGAGGCCCAACAACGTCTACAAGGAAAAGGTTACGTAGTAGACATCAAGCTCTTTTCTGGCGCCGTTGCCGGGGAGGTGAGTGCTTGAAGGTATATATTTAGATCTTGCAATCGAATCTTTTAGTTTCTTGTTTTATCACTAGTTTAGTCTATAAAATAAAACTACAAAAAAATGGAATTGAGTTTGCCTCATATGCTTCATCTTTTTAATATCTTTCGTGAGAATGATGGAAAGGAAAATTGTGCTCAAGTGCTAGAAGAAGAAGTCTATAAAATGTTTGGCACTAAATCTTTGAATGAGGAGCATGATTGCAATGTTGTTAGTATGAACTCTTTGAATATCCATGGTACTAATGATGATTGCACTAGTCATGATGAAAATGTCTCTTATAGCATGTCAACTTTTGTGGAGTGCATAGAGTTTGCAAGTACACACCAAATAGGGAGGATAGATTTTGCAAGAGGCATAAGTATTTAGAAACTAAATGGTTGCAAGAAAGGCTAGATGATTGTGCTGAAAGATTCAATATTTATCGTCATCCTTGTGAACTTTGCAATGAACATGGTCATTTAAAGCTCCAATGCTATTTGTTTCATGATCAAATCGTGTCCAAAAATTGTGATAACTTGATTACCCTTGAGCATCATAAAGAGATTAGTCTTCTTTTGGGGTATGAAGAGATGAAACGTATAACTAAGGGTATTCCAAAATTTAATCTTGATAGATTTCTTGATTTTGATCTAGAAGAAATTTTTATGTATTGTACGGTAAATTGCATTGAAAATCCTTATATTGCCAATTACATAAAGATAAGAAAACAAATAGAAGATGAAGATAATACTAATGAAAGGGAAGAGACTTTCCAATATCTTCCTATTATTTCTTATGAGAATACTAATGAAAACAAACGAGGAGGAGCCTTCTATTCAACCAATCTCATTAATAAGGAGCTCCAAAACGAGGATTAAACCCACACATGATGTGAAGAAGAAAAAGAAAATACGGAGAAGCAAAGGTAGAAAGGTATCCCTCCCAAATGATGTTGCTCCTATTACTCATTGTGATGATGATAATTGCTATACTATTGGTGCTATCCATACTATTAATGATGAGAATGATTATGCTTATGATATGAAAAGGCCCAAGCTTGGGGATGCTATGTTTGATGAGAATGACATGTTTGAGAATATATTTGCTGCAATTAATGTTTGTCCTATGCTTGGGGATGCTATGTTTAATGAAGATGATATTTTTAGCCTCCCAAGTTTTGATGAGAAAATTTATTATGATGATAGCATGCCTCCTATTTATGATGGTTATATTGATAAAAGTGGGTTTGGAAGAGTGTCAACTTTAGGAAGTAATGATCCCACTATTTTGGAGGGTGTTGAATCTTATAATATTTATGAAAGTGGATTTGGAGAGTTCATGACTTTATTTAGTGATGAATCCACTATTTTGGAAGAGGTTTCAATTGATTATGATGAGAACAAAGTTGCTACTTATGATGATTATTGTGATGAAACTTATGCTATAAAAAGTAGTGATGATTATATTTATAAAACGTGTCATGATTATGATTGCCCTTTTTCTGAACATTACTCTTTTAATATGGAAACAATTTATAGTATTCGAGTCTCTTATGATACTCCCACTATGTCGAATGAGAAGAATTTTGCTTATGTGGAGAGTAATAAAAATTCTATGCTTGTAGATCATGAAAAGAATGCTTTATGTGATGGTTATATTGTTGAATTCATTCATGATGCTACTGAAAATTATTATGAGGGAACAATATATGCTTTTAGGAGTTGTAATGATATCAAGTTTCCTCTCTATGTGCTTAAAGTTTTAAAGTTATGCTTGTTTTGCCTTCCTATGCTAGTTGATTATTGTTCCCATAAGTTGTTTGCTCAGAAAATCCCTATGCATAGGAAGTGGGTTAGACTTAAATGTGCTAGTCATATTCTTCATGATGCTCTCTTTATGTTTCAATTTTTATCTTTTATGTGAGCATCATTTGAAATCATCATGCCTAGCTAGGGGCGTTAAACAATAGCGCTTGTTGGGAGGCAACCCAATTTATTTTTGTCCTTTACTTTTGCTCCTGTTTAGTAATAAATAATTCATCTAGACTCTGGTTAGATGTGGTTTTATGTTTTAATTAGTGTTTGTGCCAAGTATAACCTTTGGGAAGACTTGGGTGAAGTCTTTATGATCTTGCTGTAAAAAACAGAAACTTTAGCGCTCAAGAGATTAGCTGCCATTTTTTACTGGAGAGTGTTTTTAGGTTGATTCCTTTTGCAGATGATTAATAGACAAAATTCCTCAGGTCCACCAATGTATTTCAGAATTTTTGGAGTTACAGAAGTATTCGAATGATACAGATTACTACAGACTGTTCTGTTTTTAATAGATTCTGTTTTCATTGTGTTGTTTGCTTATTTTGATGAATCTATGAGTAGTATCGGAAGGTATGAACCATAGAGAAGTTGGAATACAATAGATATTACACCAATATGAATTTGGAATGAGTTCACAACAGTACCTAAGTGGTGGTTTTATTTTCTTATACTAACGGAGCTTACGAGTTTTCTGTTGAGTTTTGTGTTGTGAAGTTTTCAAGTTTTGGGTAAAGATTCGATGGACTATGGAATAAGGAGTGGCAAGAGCCTAATCTTGGGGATGCCCAAGGCACCCCAAGGTAATATTCAAGGACAACCAATAGCCTAAGCTTGGGGATTCCCTGGAAGGCATCCCCTCTTTCGTCTTCGTCTATCGGTAACTTTACTTGGAGCTATATTTTTATTCACCACATGATATGTGTTTTGCTTGGAGCGTCAATCTATTTTATTTTGTTTTGCTTGCTGTTTGAATAAAATACCAAGATCTTAAATTCTTAAATGTTAAAAAGTCTTCACATAGTTTCACAATTATTTGTCTACTCATTGATCTTCACTTATATCTTTCGGAGTAGTTTGTCATTTGCTCTAGTTCTTCACTTATATCTTTTAGAGAACGGCGGCGGTTTTATTTTGTAGGAATTATTGATCTCTCATGCTTCACTTATATTATTTTGAGAGTCTTTTAACAGCATGGTATTTGCTATGGTTATAAAATTGGTCCTAGAATGATGGGCATCCAAGTTGGGTATAATAAAAACTATCATAGAAAGTGAATTGGATGTTATGATCAATTTGATGCTTGATAATTGTTTTGAGATATAAAGGTGGTAATATTAGAGTCATGCTAGTTGGGTAATTATGAAATTGAGAAATACTTGTGTTGAATTTGGCAAGTCCCGTAGCATGCACGTATGGTAAAAGTTGTGTAACAATTTTGTTGCATGGGATGCTCTTTTGATTGCCTTCCTTATGTGTGGACGTCGGGGGCGCACGATGGTTAACTCCTACCAACCTCCCCCCTAGGAGCATGCATAGTAGTACTTTGCTTCGAGGGCTAATAAAACTTTTGCAATAAGTATATGAGTTCTTTATGACTAATGTGAGTCCATGGATTATATGCACTCTTACCCTTACATCATTGCTGGCCTCTTCGGTACAGTGCATTGCCCTTTCTCACCTTGAGAGTTGGTGCAAAATTCGCTGGTGCATCCAAACCCCGTGATACGATACGCTCTATCACACATAAACCTCCTTATATCTTCCTCAAAACAGCCACCATATCTACCTATCATGGCATTTCCATAGCCATTCCGAGATATATTGCCATGCAACTTTCCACCGTTCCGTTTATCATGACACGCATCACCATTGTCATATTGCCTTGCATGATCATGTAGTTGACATCGTATTTGTGGCAAAGCCACCATGCATAATTTTTCATACATGTCACTCTTGATTCATTTCCCATCCCGGTACACCGCGGAGGCATTCATATAGAGTCATATCTTGTTCTAGTATCGAGTTGTAATTCATGAGTTGTAAATAAATAGAAGTGTGATGATCATCATTATTAGAGCATTGTCCCCTATATAAAAAAGAGAAAGGCCAAATAAAAAAAGGCCCAAAAAAGGAGAAAGGCCAAATTAAAAAAAGGAAAGGCCCCAAAAAAGAAAATAAAGAAAATAAAAAAGGGGGACAATGTTACTATCTTTTTCCACACTTGTGCTTCAAAGTAGCACCATGTTCTTCATGATAGAGAGTCTCTTATGTTGTCACTTTCATATACTAGTGGGAATTTTTCATTATAGAACTTGGCTTGTATATTCCACTGATGGGCTTCCTCAAAATGCCCTAGGTCTTCGTGAGCAAGCAAGTTGGATGCACACCCACTTAGTTTCTTTTGTTGAGTTTTCATACATTTATAGCTCTAGTGCATCCATTGCATGGCAATCCCTACTCCTCATGTTGATATCGATTGATGGGCATCTCCATAGCCCGTTGATTAGACTCGTCAATGTGGGACTTTCTCCTTTTTTGTCTTCTCCACACAACCTCCCTCATCATATTCTATTCCACCCATAGTGCTATATCCATGGCTCACGCTCATGTATTGCGTGAGAGTTGAAAAAAGCTGAAGCGCGTTAAAAAGTATGAACCAATTATTTGGCTGAAACCGGGGTTGTGCATGATGGGAGTATTTTGTGTGATGAAAATGAACATAGCCTAACTATATGATTTTGTAGGGATGAACTTTCTTTAGCCATGTTATTTTGAGGAGACATGATTGCTTTGTTAGTATGCTTGAAGTATTACTATTTCTTATGTCAATATGAACTTTTATTTTGAATCATTTGGATCTGAACATTCATGCCATACTAAAGAAAATTACATTGAGAAATATGCTTGGTAGCATTCCACATCAAAAATTATGTTTTTATCATTTACCTACTCGAGGACGAGCAAGAATTAAGCTTGGGGATGCTTGATACGTCTCCAACGTATCTATAAGTTTTGATTGTTCCATGCTATTATATTACCTATTTTGGATGTTTATGGGCTTTATTATACACTTTTATAATATTTTTGGGACTAACCTATTAACCGGAGGCCCAGCCCAAATTTATGTTTTCTTGCCTATTTCAGTGTTTCGAAAAAAAGGAATATCAAACGGAGTCCAAATGGAATGAAACCTTTGGGAGAGTTATTTTTGGAACGGAAGCAATCCAGGAGAATTGGAGTAGATGTCAGGGCAGCTTCGAGGTGGCCACGAGGCAGGGAGGCGCGCCCTACCCACTGGGCGCGCCCCCCACCCTCGTGGGCCCCTCGTGGCTCCCCTGACCGACTTCTTTCGCCTATATATGTCCATATACCCTAAAAACATCGGGGAACACAATAGATCGGGAGTTCCGCCGCCGCAAGCCTCTGTAGCCACCAAAAACCAATCTGGGCCCTATTCCGACACCCTGCCGGAGGGGGGATCCCTCACCGGTGGCCATCTTCATCATCACGACGCTCTCCATGACGAGGAGGGAGTAGTTCACCCTCGGGGCTGAGGGTATGTACCAGTAGCTATGTGTTTGATCTCTCTCTCTCTCTCTCTCTCGTGTTCTTGATTTGGCACGATCTTGATGTATCGCGAGCTTTGCTATTATAGTTGGATCTTATGATGTTTCTCCCCCTCTACTCTCTTATGATGAATTGAGTTTTCCCCTTGAAGTTATCTTATCGGATTGAGTCTATAAGGATTCGAGAACACTTGATGTATGTCTTGCATGTGCTTATCTGTGGTGACAATGGTATATTCACGTGATCTACATGATGTATGTTTTGGTGATCAGCTTGCGGGTTCAGTGACCATGTGAACTTATGCATAGGGGTTGCCACACATTTTCGTCTTGACTCTTCGGTAGAAACTTTGGGGCACTCTTTGAAGTACTTTGTGTTGGTTGAATAGATGAATCTGAGATTGTGTGATGCATGTCGTATAATCATGCCCACGGATACTTGAGGTGACATTGGAGTATCTAGGTGACATTAGGGTTTTGGTTGATTTGTGTCTTAAGGTGTTATTCTAGTACAAACTCTTATGATAGATCGAACGGAAAGAATAGCTTCGTATTATTTTACTACGGACTCTTGAATAGATCGATCAGAAAAGATAACTTTGAGGTGCTTTCGTACCCTATAATAATCTCTTCGTTTGTTCTCCGCTATTAGTGACTTTGGAGTGACTCTTTATTGCATGTTGAGGGATAGTTATATGATCCAGTTATGTTATTATTGTTGAGAGAACTTGCACTAGTGAAAGTATGAACCTTAGGCCTTGTTTCCTAGCATTGCAATACCGTTTGTGCTCACTTTTATCACCTGCTACCTTGCTGTTTTTATATTTTCAGATTACAAAAACATATATCTACCATCCATATTGCACTTGTATCACCATCTCTTCGTCGAACTAGTGCACCTATACAATTTACCATTGTATTGGGTGTGTTGGGGACACAAGAGAGAGACTCTTTGTTATTTGGTTGCAGGGTTGTTTGAGAGAGACCATCTTCACCCGACACCTCCCATGGATTGATAAACCTTAGGTCATCCACTTGAGGGAAATTTGCTACTGACCTACAAACCTCTACACTTGGAGGCCCAACAACGTCTACAAGGGAAAGGTCGCGTAGTAGACATCACCGACTAACCCCAATATATTTTTTGTGCAATTCCACTAAAATAATGCACCGATGTTTGCATGACCCCTACTCGCCGGCTAGGCCATCAATGACTCGGTCTCCCTTATCTTGCGTTGACGGCGCGGCTGCAGTGCTTGTTTGCTCCTCCACACATGACAGACTCGTTCCACGCTACAAACACCAAGTAAACGTACGACTAAGCTTATTTCATCTTGCGTTTGTCATTCTACCTAGTTACGAATGTAGGAATAACCGGAGCACCTTGAGGTCACCGGACATCAGGTTCCACTAAAATTGAGGTTTGTGCTTCCGTTTGCACAAATAGACACCATATGGAGATAGACAACCCTGTTTGCACAAATATGTAACAGGGTTATTTAAGTAGTGTCATTTTTTGCAGCGGCATATGATTAACAGCAACATCTCATATGTTATCAGTGGCATTATAGTGACAATATGAAAAAGTGCCATTAACTAAGAAGTTCCATCACATCAAATCAACATTGGCACTAGATTAACGGGGGCTTACATTAACATGCATAACAATTGCATTATTACTCCATAATGACAGATTGGGAGTAGCAATTGATCAGTACGTACATGCACGGTTAATAGGAGCGATCATTCTAACAAAGGGTGATACAGAAAGGAGAAACACATCATCATGTCAACCATTGTGCAATTAAATTTTGTGTAGTTCAACAGAGAGGACTATGTTACCAGTGTCAGAGTTTAGTGTAACGGCCCAAAACACTCTTTATGAGAAATAAAGCAAGATAGAAGCATCTCATAAAATGGTGGTGGCATTGATTCATTTTATTAATGGCAATGGATTGACAATAGCATTACCTAACAGCAACATCACATTAGCAATGGCATTGTTTCATTTTACCTATGATGTTAGATTAACAACAACAATAAGGGCATAGGGACAAGGGAGGCACAAGCACGTTTTACATCCACCGAGGCATAAAGTGGTGAGGCAGAGGTGTTGCCAAGTGCGACAAACATGCAAAGCATGTCTGGATTTGTGCATTTTTTGTTCTCGTCAGTGACCTTTCCTATGTGACCACAAGAAATGAGTCTCATGCTCAACTTAAAGGTTCATGTTAAAAAGAGCTTGCCAAGTTGCCTTCTCCTCTTGTTGTTAATGATGATACTTGTGCTACTAACTATATTTCTTGTGAAACATCCATTTTGAAGGAGACAACATCGTTGCAGTCGATGGTCTCGTTCTCCTTTTTAAGGAGTTGGGTCCAGTAGTTATGTACTGACTCAATCTTCCTCTGCTTCATGATACAAAGGTCGCTGGCATCAACATGTCGGACGTAAGTACCTCGAAAATTTGCCCTTAACTCGACTTGAAGGTCCTCCCAGCTTCTGATCGATCCAGGAGGCAGAGTGTGAAGCCGATCCTCCTAGACAATGAGGTTTGCATTTTCTGTGATCAAGCTGTCGAGACCTACAACACCTTCTTTTCCATTGCCATGTCTTGAGGCGCGTTTGGTATGGCATCCTCTCCTGGTACAAAACCCCTGCTACTTTGCCCTCAAACGATGACGATTTTCTGCAGTGATGGGCATCCATGACGGCCGCTACTTCTACTGGCATGCAAAAGGACGTGACTTCTATCATTCTGCTAACAATGTGGCTCATTTAAAGGCATCAAAACAGTTGCATTTTCGACAACACACAACCCTCTATCTCGCTCGTGCAAACCATCAAGGATGAGGCTTTCTCCTGGGCTAAGGCCGGTGCCAAGGGTGTTAACACGTTAATTTCAGAATAATTTTGTACTCTATATGTCTCTAAATATAATACATTTTGACAGTTCAAACTGCTAAACATCTTATATTTAGGAATGGAAGGAGTAGTTGTGTTTCGGGTCGCTAGTAGAAAACAGGGAACTAGTCCCGATTCCAGAGGGCCTTTAGACCCGGTTCTGGAACGGAGACAAAAGGGTCGGGACTAAAGCCGAAAACCTTTAGTCCCAGTTTGCTTACGAACCGGGACAGAAGGGGCTCCACGTGGCTGCTGCGGGGCGCCCAGGTAGGAGGATCTTTAGTCCCGGTTGGTAACACCAACTGGGACCAAAAGGCTGTCACGCGTCAGCAGCTCGCAGGCACTGGTTTTTTTAAGGGGGGGGTAGGGGTTTTGGAGGGTTAATTTAGGGGTTTCAAATTGTGTTAGCTAGCTAATAGAGAGAAGTGACCTCTCTTTCTCCGTCCTTGGTCGACACTAGCTACTATACATATAGAAAGAACTCGACACACTAGCTAGTAAGCAAATGAAGGAACCATTTATTACACAAGATCGTCATGAACATATACAGAGAGAAGTGACATCTCTTTCTCCGAGGGATTGGTCGAACAACAAGTTTTCGTATATTGATCCGACGCTACTACATATATACAATATAACATCTCTTACAATCCCTAACATCTAAAATCCATTTCAATTTCCAGATGGTATTCTCCCTTCTCATTTATGACGTGGTCAAGAAAGAATCCCGCCAATTCCTCTTGAATTGCTCGTATACGATCATGTTGTAGGAGTTCATCCCACATCTGCCACATCTAATTTAAAGAAGGGGGTCAATACGTATATATGAATGAAACTCAACACAAATGATGGTAATAAAATAAAATTGTGAATATTATTGTTTACGTACTTCATATTGTTTTTCAGAGTAGCCCCGCTGAGAGGTCGCATTGTAGATGAACTCGCAAACGTAGAATCCACATAAATTATTCCCGCCTTCCTGCCACAAGCACTTTACGAGAAATAGAGTTCAATCAAACTGATAATCAAGAATGATAAATGGTATTGATGAAACTAGAATCGAAGGGAGATGTGCGGAACTAGCTAGTACTACTTACTTTTGGGTGTGTAAATCGCAACTCCCTCGCCAGTCCCGGAGCTATTCCAGTGAACTCTTTCCAAACCCTGCCACACAAAGAAAATAATTACTTGATATCAGGAAATGAACAAAGTTGCCGATATGGTGCGATAATGATCGATTGAATTTACTTCTAGAGCATTGCAGTCATATCGGCATAGTCCTGGGGATCTTTTCGTCTCAACTCTAAGATAGTTACTACTCCCCGTTCAAGCTTAATCTCTAGCAGAATAAAGTGGAAGCAGCGCACGCATGCATAACTCATCAATTACATTACTATAATTAACCTCGAGTAAGCGAAACCAAATATGCACAAGATAGTAACACTCACTTGAAGTTGTAAGGAAAGAGTATTTTCCCTTTGTTTTGATTTTGATGTAATGATTGTAGCAAGTTGTCCTTAGTATCTTTGACTCTATTTTTAACCGACCATTCATTTATGGTATTTGGGTTAATGAACCCAATGTCATAGATTTTTGTTTTCTTGCATTCGACGATCTTCAATCTGCATAATATAGTGAGGATAATTATATATACATTCAATAAAAGAGCTGAGCTATAGAGACTTAATTACAGAAGTAATACTTACAGACAGTAGCAAGTCATGAGTTGTTTGTCGAGCGCGTCTTGATTGTATAACTGGAATAACTCCACAAATTGAACAGGCATCACCTCAGTTCCAACGAGATCGTGCTCCTCTTTAATTCCCAACATCAAACTATCCTTCCCAGACTTGCAGGTATCCATGTACCATTCATGCAATCTTCGCATCATCGTTGTTAGAGGAGGGTGAACAGGTTTGACGAGAGGCTTCCCGTACTCTATCCAAAGATATCTACCTCTAACATTTAAAACTCTACATCATCGCTCAGGTAATCAGCGGGATTGGTGTCGGGCACTAGCCCCGGATGATTAGCAGCGATATCGCTAGACACCCTGAGCGGGGGGAATGATTGCTTCGCCTGTTCGCCGAGCTGGGGAATTGTTTTCCCACTTCTTCGTTGTGTTAATATTACATCACTGGAAGTACATCCCGACCGCCGCGCATTTTTATATGTATGTTTAATACATCGGACATAGTGGGAATCCGACGGAGGCGGTGGTGGTCGCTTCAGGGCATCCAGAGTGCGCTTCACTTTCACCGGATCTATCGTTTCCTTCGGAGGTGGAGGTTTCCGTGCAAAATGGGCCTGCACTTCGGCTTCCATGATGTCATCAGTTTCCTTGTTAGTCCTCTCATATGGTAACTTTTTCGAAGCCTTGAGACATGGACCGTATTTGAATTGCTTCCCGCCTCTGCTTGTACTACTAGCCGCCAGAGCGGCGGCGTCTCTCTTGCACCGTTGCTGACGCGACAGAGTCTGCTGACACGCCGGAGGAGGCAGAGGGCTCTGACACACCGGAAGAGGCAGAGGAGGAGGCGTAGTGCCCTCACACGCCAGAGGAGGCGGAGGAGGAGGAGGTGGAGTGCCCTGATCACTCACCGGAGGAGGAGGCGGAGTGCCCTGACTCACCGGGGGAGGAGGAGGAGGCGGAGTGCCCTGACTCACCGGAGGAGGAGGAGGAGGCATCCAGTTTGGAAGCTTGATGTACTCCTTCCTCCACAGACAGGTACTCCTTAAAGCATAAACCAGATGATTCTCCCCTTCACCTCTAGGGTAGTCCAGCTCCAGCTCCTCAAATCGCTCAATTATTTCAACCACTATCACAACAGCATAGCCATGTGGAATTGGACGGCAATGAAAAGTTCCCTCAGCTTCAGGAGGTACAAAAGAGCCGACAACCGCCTTCAAAGTCAGGTTCTGCCATTTCGTCATTAGCTTGCAATGTTGAGCCTCCGTGATAGTATCCACAGGGTAGCGAAGAGCCATGAAATCAGGCTAAACGAGCTCCATGGAAGCCATGTTGCTTCTTCGCTGAGATGGTGGGTGAGGGAGTCCTGGACTAGGGGGTGTCCGAATAGCCGAACTATCATCATTGTCCAGACTCCAAGACTATGAAGATACAAGATTGAAGACTTCGTCCCGTGTCCGGATGGGACTTTCCTTGGCGTGGAAGGCAAGCTTGGCGATACGGATATGTAGATCTCCTACCATTGTAACCGACTTTGTGTAACCCTAGCCCTCTCCGGTGTCTATATAAACCGGATGGCTTTAGTCCTTAGGACGAACAACAATCATACCATAGGCTAGCTTCTAGGGTTTAGCCTCCTTGATCTCGTGGTAGATCTACTCTTGTAACACACATCATCAATATTAATCAAGCAGGACGTAGGGTTTTACCTCCATCAAGAGGGCCCGAACCTGGGTAAAACATCGTGTCCCTTGTCTCCTGTTACCATCCGCCTAGACGCACAGTTCGGGACCCCCTACCAGAGATCCGCCAGTTTTGATACTGACATTGGTGCTTTCATTGAGAGTTCCTCTGTGTCGTCGCCGATAGGCTCGATGGCTTCTTTGATCATCATCAATGACGCGGTCCAGGGTGAGACCTTCCTCCCCGGACAGATCTTCATATTCGGCGGCTTTGCACTGCGGGCCAATTCGCTTGGCCATCTAGAGCAAATTGAAAGTTACGCCCCGGGCCGTCAGGTCAGATTTGGAAGTTTGAACTTCACGGCTGACATCCGCGGGGACTTGATCTTCGATGGATTCGAGCCACAGCCAAGCGCGCCGCACTGTCACGACGGGCATGATTTAGCTCTGCAGCCGGACAGTACCCTGGAGGCCGCACTCGAGCCCGCTCCAATCTTCAATTCGGAGCCGGTTGCGCAGATCGAGGACGGATGGCTAGACACCGCCTCGGGGGCTGCAATCTCTACGGCGATAGAGCCAAACACTGATCTTGTCCCTCATGAAGCTCGAAGCTCCGAGGTGCCGGACTCCTTGCCGGACTCCAAACCTCCTGCGCCCCCACCAATCGAATCAGGTCGGGCGCCGATCATGGAGTTTACTGCCTCAGACATCTTTCAACACTCACCTTTTGGCGACATCTTGAGTTCGCTAAGGTATCTCTCATTATCAGGAGAGCCCTGGCCGGACTGCGGCCAGGATGGTTGGGATGCGGACGACAAAGAAATTCAAAACCCACCCACCACCCACTTGGTAGCCACTGTCGATGATCTAACCGACATGCTAGACTACGACTCCAAAGACATCGACGGTATGGATGACGACGCCGGAGATGACCAAGAACCAGCGCCCACCGGGCACTGGAAAGCCACCTCATCATATGACATATACATGGTGGATATCCCAAAGGATGGGAATGGCGAAGGAACAGCGGAGGATGACCCCTCCAAGAAACAGCCCAAGCGCCGGCGTCAGCGGCGCCGCTCTAAATCCCGCCAAAGCAAGAATGAAGATTCCGGCACCGGAGATAATAATACACCGGACAGTGCCGAAGACAACCCACTCCAGCAATATCCAGCGCAGGAGGACGGAGACGCCAGCCCTCATGAGAGAGCGGCAGAAGAAGAGGTAGAGGATTATATGCCTCCCTCCGGAGATGAGGCAAGCCTCGACGACGACGAATTCGTCGTGCCTGAGGACCCCGTCGAACAGGAGCGTTTCAAACGTAGGCTTATGGCCACGGTGAACAGCCTCAAGAAAAAGCAGCAACAGCTTAGAGTTGATCAAGATCTTCTAGCCGACAGGTGGACGGAAGTCCTCGTGGCCTAAGAGCATGAGCTCGAACGCCCCTCCAAAAGCTACCCTAAACGTAAGCTGCTCCCCCGATTAGAGGAGGAGGCATATGAACCCGCATCACCAGGAGACAATATGGCTGATCGACCACCCCGTGGTCGCGACCGAGAGGCCTCTAGGCCCTTCACTAGACCCGTACCCTGGCATCGCTTGAAAAGCACAAGGCCACAGGGGAACGCTCCGGACTTGCGAGATATATTGGAGGATAGGGCAAGACAATCAAGATCGATCTATGGATCGTGTGGGCGCCCCACGATACGTGACGACAACCGTCACACCGGACACAGTAAGTCCGGCCGGGCCAAACAAAACAGACAAAGCTCTTTCGAGCTCCGTCGTGATATCGCCCAGTACAGAGGCGCCGCACACCCACTGTGCTTCACAGATGAAGTAATGGATCATCAAATCCCCGAAGGGTTTAAACCCGTGAATATTGAATCTTACGACGGCACAACAGACCCCGCGGTTTGGATCAAAGACTATCTCCTTCACATCCACATGGCCCGCGGTGACGATCTTCACGCCATCAAATATCTCCCCCTCAAGCTTAAAGGACCAGCCCGGCATTGGCTTAACAGCTTGCCAGCAGAGTCAATTGGGAGTTGGGAAGACCTGGAAGCCGCATTCCTCAATAACTTCCAAGGCACGTATGTGCGACCACCAGACGCTGACGACCTCAGCCACATAATTCAGCAGCCAAACGAATCGGCCAGACAATTCTGGACACGGTTCTTAACCAAGAAAAACCAAATCGTCGATTGTCGGGATGCGGAGGCCCTAGCAGCCTTCAAGCATAATATCCGAGACGAGTGGCTTGCCCGGCACCTGGGACAGGAAAAGCCAAAATCCATGGCAGCCCTCACATCACTTATGACCCGCTTCTGCATGGGTGAGGACAGATGGCTAGCACGCAGCAACAACCTCAGCAAAAATTCTGGCAGTCCGGATATCAAGGACCGTAATGGCAGATCGCGTCATAACAAAAACAAACGCCGCATTAACGGCGACAACAGTGAGGATACGGCAGTCAATGCCAGATTTAGAGGCTCTAAACCCGGTCAGCGGAAAAAGCCATTCAAAAGAACTACTCCGGGTCCGTCCAATTTGGACCGAATACTCGACCGCTTGTGCCAGATACACGGCACCCCCGAAAAGCCAGCTAACCACACCAACAGGGACTATTGGGTATTCAAGCAGGCAGGCAAGTTAATTGCCGAAAACAATGACAAGGGGTTGCATAGCGATGACGAGGAAGAGACCCGGCCGCCGAACAATAGAGGACAGAAGGGTTTCCCCCCACAGGTGCGGACGGTGAACATGATATACGCAACACACATACCCAAAAGGGAGCGGAAGCATGCACTCAGGGATGTATACGCGATGGAGCCAGTTGCCCCGAAGTTCAATCCATGGTCCTCCTGCCCGATCACTTTTGACCGGAGGGACCACCCCACCAGCATCCGCCATGGCAGATTCACCGCATTGGTTCTAGACCCAATCGTTGATGGATTTCACCTTACCAGAGTCTTGATAGACGGCGGCAGCAGCCTGAACCTGCTTTATCAGGACACATTGTGCAAAATGGGCATAGACCCCTCAAGGATTAAACCTACCAAGACGACCTTTAAAGGAGTCATACCAGGTGTAGAAGCCAATTGTACAGGCTCAGTTACACTGGAAGTGGTCTTCGGATCCCCGGATAACTTCCGGAGCGAGGAGTTAATCTTTGACATAGTTCCGTTCCGCAACGGCTATCATGCTCTGCTCGGACGTACCACGTTTGCAAAGTTCAACGCGGTGCCGCACTATGCATACCTCAAGCTCAAGATGCCAGGCCCTCGAGGAGTCATCACGGTCAACGGAAACACTGAATGTTCTCTCCGCACGGAGGAACATACAGCGGCTCTCGCGGCAGAAGTACAATGCAGCCTCTTAAGGCAATTCTCGATTCCGGCCGTTAAGCGGCCGGACACAGCTAAGCGCGCCCGGAGTAACCTACAACAAGACCACCTGGCACGTGCCGAGCATGCGTAGCAGTGCGGCCCCAACCCCAGCCCCTATAAAACGTCAAGACAGGTCCTTCGCGTACACCATTACGCTCTGAAGATACCATGGGCATGGGGAGAGGGGCACGACCACGATAGGCCCAGACTATGGCTCACCCACACCAGGGGCTCTCAAGTGTGTCGTTCTTCTTTTTTTTCTTTTTTCCTTTCTATTTTTACTCATAGGACTCTGTTCGTCAGAGGCCCTGTCCGGCAGTAGACCTGTTGAACTCACGATGCAACACCCAGGGAAGAAGAAAGGCTACAACGAATATCCAGGTGGTCTCCATTACGAGCATTAAATCTGTTTTATGCACCATTCCGCAGCCTACCCCTGGAGGGGGACATGTTTCACAGTCCCATCCCTTGCCTATCGCACCATTTGTATCGTCCTGCACTTACAGCAGTTTTTCTTGAATAAGTAATGCAGCACCTTTTTGCCTGCAATTGCACTTCTTTTTTATACATACGTTCATTTGTGATATTACGCATCCGTACGTCTTGGTACGGCTAAATACACCAGGGGCTTATGTTTCCCGCATCATGGTGTGATAAGTCCGAACACTTTCACAAGTGCGGCACCCCGAACTTATAGCATTATATGCATCAGCTCCGAATCATGTCTTGGGTCAATAGTTGGGTTTGCCCGGCTCCCATGTTTTGGTACCTTACGTTCCGTTGTATCGGCTAAGGTAGCACTGGGAGAACCACTGCGATTGCGCCCCAGTTGAGCTGGGTTAACGCCTCAGTGGAGAAAGCTAAAACTGACCGTCATGATGAGGCGAGAGCTGGTCGCTGTTCGAGAGGTTTTTTGCGAGTCCCTAAAGACTTATGCCGCTTAGAGCGAGGAGCCAGTTTTTATCCGGCCCAGGCATGGATAGCGCCCCAAATTCGGCCTTCCGAAGACTAGGGGCTTCGCCGAAATTTAAAATTATAGAATTCTATGGCTAAGTGAGAGTGTTCAAGCATTATAAGTCCAGTTGCCTTGTTCGTTGTGTTGAGCGCCTCCCTAGATGGACCCAAATATGGGAACAAGAGTGCTCAAATTTATCCCGAACACCCCAGCACTCGTGGCATGGGGCTAAAGCCGGCGACTTGCCATCTCTCAGATTTGATAAACAACCGCACAGAAGGTAATATTTTAAATTAAAATGCATTTCTTAGCGCAAATGAACTAAGTTTTCAGCGCACAGGATAACAAAATGCGAGTCTACTCAAATATTACATCTTTGGAGCACTCACCCGCAATAGTGCGGGTACCTTCAGCACACTCTTATAATACATCTCGGGCGTGCGATGCTCCTTGCCTTCCGGTGGTGGGTCCGTCACAAGCTTCTGGGCATCCATCTTGCCCCAGTGCACCTTTGCGCGGGCAAGGGCCCGACGGGCACCTTCAATACATGCAGAGTGCTTGATGACTTCAACCCACGGGCACGCATCCACCAGCCGCCGCACCAGGCCGAAGTAGCTCCCAGGCATGGCCTCCTTAGGCCACAGCCGAACTATAAGGCCCTTCATGGCCTATTCGGCCACCTTGTGGAGCTCGACCAGCTGCTTTAGCTGGTCGCTAAGGGGCACCGGATGTCCGGCCTCAGCATACTGAGACCAGAAGACCTTCTCCATCAAGCTCCCCTCCTCGGCCCGGTAGAACGCGGCAGCATCGGACACACTGCAAGGAAGATCTGCAAACGCTCCTGGAGAGCTCCGAATCCGGGTAAGCAACAGGTAATTAACACTCACATGCTTACTTTGCATGAAAAATGCCTTACCCGCTGCTATTTTCTTCAACGCCTCGTTCCTGGAGGGCCTTGTAGGCTTCGGCCTTAGCGGCTTTGGCACTCTCAAGAGCCGTTGCAAGCTCATACTCTCGAGTCTTCGAGTCACGCTCCAGGCTCTCATGCTTTTTCACGAGATCCTGGAGCTCTTGCTGAACCTCCGCCACTCACGCCTCCTACTTCTCTCGCTCGGTGCGCTCCGCGGCCGCATTGCACTCGGCCGCAGCCACCGCCTCCTTCAGGGTCGCCACCTCGTTAGTGGCCCCTGCAATACCCACGTTATCCTTGTCTTTCATTTTGCAACCAAAATCCTTTTCTGTAAGGTACAATTTTAATAAGGTGTTACTCACCTTCCCTGTCCTTAAGCTGCTTCTTGGCACGGCCTAGCTCGTTCTCGGACCGCTCGAGGCCTTCCTTCAAAGTATTGACCTCCGCAGGCAGTGCGGCAGAGGTCAGCAGCGCAGCCTGCAATCCCATATCGACATATTTTTTATGACTCCTGCGTATATCTTCTTAGATCCTCAGTCCGGCTTTTCTTTCCGAACACCGAACCGAGCATCAGGGGCTACTGTCTATGCGGTACTATTTTACACATATCAAAATTCTTACCTCAAAGCCTGTTAGAAGGCTGCTGCAGGCTTCGGTCAGCCCGCTCTTGGCGAGCTGCACCTTCTGAATCACCGCACTCATAACAGTGCAGTGTTCCTCTTCGATGGAGGCGCTATTGAGCGCCTCCAGCAAGCTATCCGGCGCCTCCGGTTGGACGGAGGCTGCCGGTGTCATGGTCTTGCCCTTCTTACGAAGGGGCCGCCCGCCGGACTCCGGAGCCACTATGGGATCCGGAGCCGAGTCCGGTGCAAAGTCCGGGAGGTTGTCCCGCGACACCTCCGGGGCCTCCTCCTCCTGGCGGGTCCCTTCCCGGGATCCCACCTCGGCGTCGTCCGTGTTATGGGGGGTGGAGGCGGTCGGAAGAGAATCCATATCCGACGCACCTAAGGACCCGCTCGACGAAGCGGGGAGATCGTCCTTGGGCGGACTGCAGGGTTGTATGCGGCATTAGAAAGACATTGCGTGGCAAAAAAGATAAACCATGAAGTTATTCGGGAGTCCAGATACTCACGATCTCGCCGGGGGCTTGGCCCTTGGAGGCCAGTCCTCGTCGTCGTCACTGGCGTTGGCAGAGCAGTCCGGGGGAAGAGTTTTTCCCTTCTTGGACCCTTCAGCCTCCCTCGTTGGGGAGGCCTTCCTTTTCTTCTCTCCCCCCACTGGGGAAGAGGCTTTCTTCTTCTCCTCCTCACCTTGGTGAGAGGATTCGGCCTCGGATTATCATCCGATAGCACCTGAAAACGGGAACTCTTCCGAGTCCCCGTGGCCTTCTTCTTGGCCTTCTTCTCCGGCACCACATGGGGTGCCGGAGCCAGCAGCCCCGTCAAACGGGCGTCCGCTGGGTCCTCTGGCAATGGGGCCAGACAGATAGCCTGTTCGGCCTTCTTCAGCCAGTCCTGTCAAAGGAAAGGGAGTTTAGATCCCGCATAGAGTCAAACTATGGAAAACAAACGTCCCTTAAAGGGCAAAATCACTTACCTCGTCAGCTGGACGCTCCGAGCTGAATCCGCGATCTTCGGTAGCGGATGCGGGAGCCTCGACGCCTTTGAACAGCACCTTCCAGACATCTTCGTATGTAGTGTCAAAGAGCCCATTCAAAGTCTGGTGCTGCGCCGGATCGAACTCCCACATGTTGAAGCCCCGTCGTTGGCACGGGAGAATCTGGCGGATGAGCATGACCTGGACTACGTTGACAAGCTTGAGCTTCTTGTCCACTAGCTTTTGGATGCAAGCTTGGAGTCTGGTCAGCTCCTCCGAATCACCCCATGTCCGGCCACTCTCTTTCCAGGAGGTGAGCCGTGTG
The DNA here is from genome assembly GCF_002162155.2 of Triticum dicoccoides. NCBI lineage: Eukaryota > Viridiplantae > Streptophyta > Magnoliopsida > Poales > Poaceae > Triticum > Triticum dicoccoides. The sequence goes on from NC_041389.1 coordinate 265,398,557, forward strand.
GGGATTCCTGATCTGAATTCGGGGGCCGCTGCCCATTCGGGGTCACGCGGCTCGGTGATATAGAACCACCCCGATTGCCACCCCTTGATGGTTTCCACGAAAGTGCCCTCGAGCCAGGTAACATGGGACATCCTGCCCACCATGGCGCCTCCGCACTCCGCTTGACTGCCCTTCACAACCTTCGGCTTGACACTGAAGGTCTTGAGCCATAAGCCGAAGTGGGGCTGGATGCAGAGGAAGGCCTCGCACACGACGATAAACGCCGAGATGTTGAGGATGAAATTCGGGGCCAAATCATGGAAATCCAGGCCGTAGTAGAACATGAGCCCCCGGACATAGGGATGGAGTGGGAAGCCCAGTCCACGGAGGAAATGGGGAAGGAATACTACCCTCTCATGGGGCTTGGGGGTGGGAACGAGCTCTCCCTCGATGGGGAGCCGGTGCGCAATGTCGCTGGACAGGTATCCGGCGCTGCGCAGCTTCTGGATCTGCCTCTCCGTGACGGAGGAGGCCATCCACTTGCCTCCTGCTCCGGACATGGTTGGAGAAGGTTGAGGTGAGATGTGCGGGCTTGGGCGCTGGAGCTCGGGTTCGCGGAGATGGATTAGCTAAGGAGGAAGAAGGCGCAGGTAATAGCGTTGGATCTTTATCCCCTTATATGGGCGGATGAAAACATGCGTCCCCACCGGCCTAATAAAACTCGCTTATCCCCCAAGAGCCGCAATCAATGGCGCGGTTGGGTTACACACGTCCGTATTGATAGGGATCCCGGAATAAGGGGAACACGATCTCTGCTTCGACAAGACGTGCCAAGGAAACCGCTTCGCTAAACGCGCTGAGGTGGTACAATAAAAACGATTTAAGTAAAGGCTTGGTAGTGGTGTGACGTCACACCATCAAATACGTCAGCAGATTGAGCTTGTGTAAATATTATTCTCTCTACGGTAGTATGTGGAAATTATTTTTCAGAGCCGGACACTATCCTGGGGTTCGCAATCTTCTATAAATTATTCGGAGGAGGAACCCGCCTTGCAATGCCGAAGACAATATGCGCGCCGGACTCGCCATCATTGAAGCCTGGTTCAGGGGCTACTGAGGGAGTCCTAGACTAGCGGGTGTCCGGATAGCCGAACTATCATCATCGGCCGGACTCCAAGACTATGAAGATACAAGATTGAAGACTTCGTCCCGTGTCCGGATGGGACTTCCCTTGGCGTGGAAGGCAAGCTTGGCGATACGATATGTAGATCTCCTACCATTGTAACCGACTCTGTGTAACCCTAGCCCTCTCTGGTGTCTATATAAACCGGATGGCTTTAGTCCTTAGGACGAACAACAATCATACCATAGGCTTGCTTCTAGGGTTTAGCCTCCTTGATCTCGTGGTAGATCTACTCTTGTAACACACATCATCAATATTAATCAAGCAGGACGTAGGGTTTTACCTCCATCAAGAGGGCCCGAACCTGGGTAAAACATCGTGTCCCTTGTCTCCTGTTACCATCCGCCTAGACGCACAGTTCGGGACCCCCTACCCGAGATCCGCCGGTTTTGACACCGACAGTTGGGTAGCTTCTGGGGCAGCGTCGAAGCAAGGATCTTCGTGCCGCTGAGATGGTTGGCCGGTAGCTGAAAGTTCCTCTAGCCTTGCTATTCTTGCATTGAGCTTCTGCATTTCGCTCACTTCCGCTATCCTCTTTCTCTCTCGGGTTCTATAACCACCGATGTCGGGAAACCTAATCACCCACGGAATGGAGCCTAGTGTGCCTCGTGTTCGTCCAGGGTGCTCAGGATTCTTGAGGGCCTCTGTTAGCTCGTCCTTATCTCCGTCGGGAATGAATGTCCCTTCTTGTGCTGCCCTGATATATTTCTGAAGCTTCTTGATGGGTATTGCAAGTTGCTTGTGTAACACCCATGATGCGGCTATATCTCCCACGTGTCGAAGCACGACTTAGAGGCATAACCGCATTGTGGTTTTGTCGCAAGAAGGGTCATCTTCACACAATCCCATGTAATGAATAAGAATGGGATAAAGGGTTGGCTTACAATCGCCACTTCACACAATGAACATATAATAAATCATACATCATTCAGAGTACACACATATAGTCCGACTACGAACGAAGCCACAAGAAAAGAAGATAACCCAACTGCTAGATCCCCGATCGTCCCCAACTGGGCTCCACTGCTGATCAACAAGAAACGAAACGTAGCAACAACTAAGATCTTCGTTGAGCTCCCATCTGAGCTCGGTTGCATCACCTGCACTGGTATCATCGGCACCTGCAACTGTTGTGATAGTATCTGGTGAGTCACGAGGACTCAGCAATCTCAAAACCCACAAGATCAAGACTATTTAAGCTTATGGGTAGAAAAGGGTAATGAGGTGGAGTTGCAGCAAGCACTAAGCAAATATGGTGGCTAACATACGCAAATAAGAGCGAGAAGAGAAGCAACGGAACGGTCGTGAAGCTAGCAATGATCAAGAAGTGATCCTGAACTCCTACCTACGTCAAACATAACCCAAAACCATGTTCACTTCCCAGACTCCGCCGAAAAGAGACCATCACGGCTACAAACGCGGTTGATGCGTTTTAATTCGTATCTGGTGTCAAGTTATCTACAACCGGACATTAACAAATTCCCATCTGCCTCATAACCGCGGGCACGGCTTTCGAAAGATTATATACCCTGCAGGGGTGTCCCAACTTAGCCCATCACAAGCTCTCACGGTCAACGAAGGATATACCTTCTCCCGGGAAGATCCGATCAGCCTCGGAATCCCGGTTTGCAAGACATTTCGACAATGGTAAAACAAGACCAGCAAAGCCGCCCGATGTGCCGACAAATCCCGATAGGAGTCGCACGTATCTCATTCTCAGGGCACACCGGATGAGCAAGACGTCGGGTTGGTATAGACCCTGGTTGCCCAGGGGACGCCGAACATCACTCAGGTTGGACCAACACTCGAAGGAGCACTGGCCCGGGGGGGTAATAAAGATGACCCTTGAGTCTGCAGAACCCAAGGGAAAAAGGCTTAGGTGGCAAATGGTAAAACCAAGGTTGGGCCTTGCTGGAGGAGTTTTATTCAAAGCGAACTGTCAAGGGGGTCCCATAAATCACCCAACCGTGTAAGGAACGCAAAATCCGGGAACATAATACCGATATGACGGAAACTAGGGCGGCCAGAGTGGAACAAAACACTAGGCATAAGGCCGAGTCTTCCACCCTTTACCAAGTATATAGATGCATTAATTAAATAAGAGATATTGTGATATCCCAAAATAATCATGTCCATCATGGAGCAATCTTCAACTTCACCTGCAACTAACAATGATATAAGAGGGGCTGAGCAAAGCGGGTAACATAGCCAAGCAACGGTTTGCTAGGAAGGGTGAATAGGTTAGAGGCTGACATGGCAATATGGGAGGCATGGTAAACAAGTGATAGGTAGCGCAGCATAGCAATAGAACGAGGCAACTAGCAAGCAAAGATAGAAGTGATATCGAGGGTAATAGTCATCTTGCCTGAAATCCCGCAAGGAAGAAGAACGAGTCCATGAAGAAGACAAACGAACGTAGTCGAACGAATCCTCACAACTCCGGAATGAAACCGAAGCTAACGAGAGAAGCAAACCGGAAAGAAGCAAATAACATAGTAAACACACAAGCATAAACATGTCATCATGCAAAAACAAGTATGATGCATGTCCGGTTTAATGAGGCATGGCATGGCAATATGCACAAACAACACTACAAGTTAAGTGGAGCTCAATATGCAACGGGTTGCATATTGACGGAACACCACATCAATTATTTAGTTTATCTCTCGGTTAGGAACACAACAATATTACATGTTGTTAAACATGGCAAGAGGTGAAGCATAATTAAACTACATATTTAGACAATTTTAAGTGAGGCCGGAAACAACAAACGATAATTCCGGAAAATCCCCGATAGGTCATTAGCAATTTAATGCAAACACAGTTTTAAGCATTTTAATTGTTGTTATCATGATGCGGATGATATATGCAAGTTTATGCAATTTTTATGAAAATGTTTACATGAGCATGTTATGAAGCATTAGTCGCCATGGCGGAATGAAAAGGGTGCCACGGCGGCGAAACAGAAATGGTGCCATGGCAACATATCCGAAAATGATGCCACGGCAACATATCGGTTCCGATAGCTCACAGAGATACCGGTGCAAAAGGAGACGTGCGGATGTGCGCAACATGCAAGATGGTGGGGTGCTCCCGGGTTCCGGGTTCCCACGGGACGGTGGCATGGCAAAGAGCGACAATTCGGATGCAGTGCACACACAAGCATCTCATACAACACACATTCATTCGGTCCACGGTTGATCATCTCAGGGCTTATACCTTCGAAGCGTGCGTTTTTGGAGCAGTTCGGGTTCGGTACGATGTAGAGGAAGTAGTCGTTCACGGGTCGTCGTGGGAAGTAGTCATTCTCGTTTCGTAGTTGTACATGTCGGCGGTAGTGGAAGTAGCTGTACTCGTGTCGTAGTGGAAGTAGTGGTGCTATCGGTCATCGGCGACAGTAGTTGTACACAGCAATCGTAGTGGAACTTGGTGATCCGAAGGGGTACTTGACGAAATCCACCTCGGATGTAGTCGTACACGTGTAGTCGGACTTGACAAAAAAATGCACACCGGCTGCAGTCGTGGTACTTGGCAGTGACAAAACGAGCAGGGGAGGCGGGCGACGGAGCAAGGTGGTGGTCGCGTTCAGGCGAGCGACGGGGCACGGCAGAGATGCGGCAAGGAGCTCCGACAGGGACCAAGGCGGCGGCAGGGGAGGACCTTGGAGGCGGGGCGACGAGCTCGACAGCGGAGCCAGCAGCAGGCACCCGCAGGAGGCCAAGGCCGGCGGAGGAGCGGTGCAGGACGGCGACGCAGGGCGGCGGCCTGCTGGCTCGAGTGGCACGCAGCCATGGCAAGGAGGCGAGGCAGAGGAGGGGCACTCGAGGCAGGGCTACGGGAGCCGGCGGGGACGCGGGGAAGCAAGGTGGTGGTGGTGGAGGACGTGGGGCGTCCGGCCGAAGGCATGGCCATGGACGACGGCGAGGTAGGTCGAGGGCGGCGGCGGTCGCTTGGCGGAGGGAGGAGGCAGCGAGGGGAAAGGGAGAGGGGATCACGCGAGGAGGGAGGAGCAGTCGAGCGAAGGGGCGCGGCTTCCTCACGCTGGTTGCGGGCGTGCACGAGGTGAGAGGCGAGAGGGAGATGGGGATCGAGAGGAGGGAGCGGATCGAGAGATGGCTCTCCCTGGCAATGCGGTGTGCGCTGCGGCGCTGGATCGGTTAGAGCTAGGGTTATGAGGGTTAGGTGGGCTGGCTGGGCCGGCTAGGTTGGCCGGGCCTAAGATGCCGGCTGGGCTGCAAGGCTTCTTCCTTTTCTCACCCACTCTAAAGAAAATAAAAACAAAACAGAGATAAGAAAGAAAAGAAAGAGAGGTTAGGGGAAGAAGTTGGACACACGGACAATTTTCTCGGACTCGCAAAAATATGCTCATTCCAAGAAAAATAGAAAGGCCATGATTGAAAGATGTAAATTCAAACTCATTTGAATTTAATTCAAATGGGTTTGAACTAGGACTCGATAAAAGGAAGGTCCAAAAATGTTCGGATTTTTGGTGGAGCTCCGGAAAATGACGAAATAATTTATGGGCAAGGTTGGAGACCAAGAAGTGAGATAACAAAGGCATGGAGAATTATTTTGCAAGTGGGTTATGGGTGATTCCGAATTAGTGGAATATTTAATAATATCTCCCTAAATATCGGGAGGGTATGTTATAAAGAGAAGTCACCCTTCCCTCGATTTAAATGGACCGAAGATCCATACAATTTATTTAGTTGAGTTATAAAAATTAAATGGCATGATGACATGATGCAATGCAAAAATAAAAGAGCAAGCACAAAAGAAACACATGGCAAAACTCGGAATAGCTGGAAGTCTTCTGGGGCGCCGGGCTCAGGGCGTCACAACACTCCACCACTACGAGAGGATCTCGTCCCGAGATCTAGGATGGCACCGGAGGGAAACGGAAGAGGAAGAGAAGAGATAAAACTAAGTTGCTTCTTCAACAAATGGGTGAAACCAAAGAACCTTGAGAGGTTGAAAAGTTGAAAGAATAACACAATAGAGTTGAACGAAATTGAGAGCATTCCAGTAGAAAAGAGAAGCAAGGAACACCATGTGAACCTTGAAGGATTCAAAGCGATGAATGACGAGTACAATGGACAAGAAGGAATTGGAACCACTCTGGTTGAAACGAGATAAATAAGGAACAAGGAAGAACAAATTCGGACAGCACTCCGGTTGAAAAGAGATGCGAGACTTGATAAGATGAAAAGAACTTGAAAAGAGGACATGACACTCCGGTTAAAAGGATAAGCACGAAAAGAATGTGATCCTCACAATTCGAGATGATGAGTGAAAACAGCAACATCACAATGCCTCCGGAATGAAAGAATAGTAGCTAGATTGTTGGAATAACAGAATGAAGAAGAAAATGCCAACTTCTGCCACAAATGAATTTGGAAAGCATACTTGCAAGAAGGTTAGAGCGGAGTTGTTGGAAAACCAACAACGAAAGGATATGATCCTCGTGGGCTTATGGAGACATCTCAAAACTTGAGGTGAAATTCTGCCACTACCGAAAACAAATGCTTGCTTGAGATCAACGAAGAGATGAAAACTGCTTTTGCCGAGAGGATAGGAGAAAACTTGGATCATTGATAAGCACCACAATAGAAACATTCCTTAGGGAAGGCTTTTAGGTGAAATATGACACAAGATAACTCCAACAAAGAGATTGATGGATTTAAAATACCTCATTCTTGACAACATGTGAATCGCGATAACACCATCTCAAAAGATAAGGTAGAAAGAATTGCACTTCAAAATGCAAGAAGAAGAATACTTGAGCTCTTCAAAACAAAACATGTGTTGAGCACCATGTTTATTTTTAGAGTATAGCTTGGCAGATCTTAGCTTTGAGAGAAATCTTGAAGAACAACTGAAGAATGAAAAGAATCCTTGACGAACCACCATGTAGAGCCTCCATGAAGAACTCCGGTAATAAAAGGTTGATAGAAAGAAAGAGAAGTTGAAAACACAAGGTGAATCCTTGCAATGATAAGATGAAGCTTTGAAATGATATAACCGAGAAAACTTGGAACTCCAGAAAGAAAGATGAACAAATGAAATCAAGAATTTTGATGAACCTCCGGAATAAGGAATTGAACTTACTCGGTGAAACAAGAATAAGAATTACATTATGGATTTGGCATACTACTTATTCTCGTGGAGAGGATTAAGATAGATATGGCGCAAACTTGGGAAGGTCTTCAACGAACCACCGGTAGGATTGGAAAGAACGAATGAATCTATATGATAACGAAGGAACAGAACTCTTGAACGAACCACCGTAAGAATTGAAAATGAACGAAGAAAAGATAAATAAACACCGGGAAGAATTAGAAAATGAACCAAGATACTTGAGAGAATTTAGATACAAGTGAACACAGAGATCCCGAGCTGATTAGATAATACTTGAATGATGCACCGGTATGACTTGGAGAACGAGAGCTGAAAGCTTGAATGAATAATTCTGAGATGATGGGCTCCGGAGAATGAAACTGAAAAGACTCCTGAATTGCTCTGGATGGGTGAAAAGAATTCTCACAATCGAAAACAATTATGAGAGGATGTCATCAAGCTAGAACCACGAATCTTCAAGAGAACGGACCAAGATTTAGGAGAACCTCTTCTCGGTCTTCAAAATCTGAGAATGACGACGAGAAACACCACCATGAATTGTTGAGACATTCCAGAATGAAAATTAGAAAGGTTGAACCAACGACAAAAGAATTTGAAAGATCTTGGAGAAGGACATATGACTGATGAGAATTCATTCTTACATCAAACTTTGAAATGAATTTGGGAATCGCTCCTGATAATTAGATGTGTCAGGTAAGATCTTGGGAAAAGACCTATGGGTTAGGGCCCACTCAAGAGAAACACTGTTGAAAGAGATTACTTGAAAGAGAGATTGCACCGGTTGAATTAAATGACTTGAATGAGATTTCCAAATAGTTTGAACGGATCTTGATAATAGAGACACAAATCTTCTGAGATATCCTCGGCACTTCGGATATGAAGAGAGAGAGGTGAACGATTATGAGATGCACCGGCATGGGATAGCATTTGAACGAGGAAAAAGGATATGATCAACACCGAAAGCTTGAATTAAATCCACCGGAGAAGAAAAGAATGAAGAATGATGAACTTGAAGCTCCGTTAGTATCTTCTTGAGAATCACCGGATAAGAACATTGACGGAAAAGAATGGAGAGACTTCCCATCAATAAAATGGATACCCGATTAAGAAATCTGAGTCCTTGAAGAAAAAGGTGGGAGGGTGGGGAAAAACAAAGACAACTTGGGATGAACGAAACAAACACCGTTGAGAAAACTTGGAAATGATCTTGCGGAATGGGAGAATGATGGGATCATCTCGAAGAGAAGCGCACCGGTTGGAAAGGAATTAACATGACGATCTCAATGATCAAGAAGGATTAGTATTCACATAGCCATATGAGAACAACGTTTAGGGAAGGTATGGATTCAACATTTGACTTCGAAGCAACTCAAATACCACAAATAAAACAAAACAAAGGATTTGGCTTGCAGAATAAGCCGGAACAAACATATGATAGAGATTTCGTCCGAAGTTTTCGTGGTGGGGCCCACACGGACTCGAGTGTACAGCACCATCATGTACAAGGCAGTGCACATGACATACGAAGTGTCCCCGAACCAGCATAGCCAAGGGTTCTTTAAGACACAACGAGACCACTATAAAAACGACCGTGGAAAGGCGGAGCACTAGACGTCGAACCCCAATCTCATATCATGCATCTGTCGAAAAGATATTCTAGGAGCTACTAGAATTCCCACCTATAAACTCCCGAAACTTTCTGGTTATGCAATCTGGTGTGGGGGATACAGGGGAAGCAATATATATCTCACCCAAAACTAACAATTCCTACATCCAAGCTGTATCCATCCATCAACACATAACTAAGAAACCTTCGGAAATCGTGTACCTCAACCTTCGAAAAGCATCCGTTATACGAGCTATGGCAATACTCCCGAACTCCCCAGTACTGGGTGACGTCGAGGTTATCTCACCAACAACTGCATAAAAGAGATTTTCGATGTCGGCAAAACTCAGGTATTCCAGAACTGCAACGATAAAATTATGACGATAACACCTCGGAGCTCAACTCGCCGGGTCAAAGCCACATAATAGACAGGAGGCACCAAGAACAATGTTCTCGTCACAAAATCATCGGAACAATTCCAAGATACCCGTGTGATCCTAAAATTTTTTTTAGTGAAATTTGAGGAGAGGAAAGTCAAAACATCTACGTCAGGAGACCTCACCAGAGCGATGAAGGGACTAAGGAGTAAAACGAATCCTACTCTCTGATATATATAATCCTAAGACTCAAAACATTTTTTTCTAGACTCAACAATGCCAGCAAACAATCAAGAAGGGGGCTCCTAAGTCGGGGATGGCTCTGATTACCAACTTGTAACACCCACGATGCGGCTATATCTCCCACGTGTCGAAGCACGACTTAGAGGCATAACCGCATTGTGGTTTTGTCGCAAGAAGGGTCATCTTCACACTATCCCATGTAATGAATAAGAATGGGATAAAGGGTTGGCTTACAATCGCCACTTCACACAATGAACATATAATAAATCATACATCATTCAGAGTACACACATATAGTCCGACTACGGACGAAACCACAAGAAAAGAAGATAACCCAACTGCTAGATCCCCGATCGTCCCCAACTGGGCTCCACTGCTGATCAACAAGAAACGAAACGTAGCAACAACTAAGATCTTCGTTGAGCTCCCATCTAAGCTCGGTTGCATCACCTGCACTGGTATCATCGGCACCTGCAATTGTTGTGATAGTATCTGGTGAGTCATGAGGACTCAGCAATCTCAAAACCCACGAGATCAAGACTATTTAAGCTTATGGGTAGAAAAGGGTAATGAGGTGGAGTTGCAACAAGCACTAAGCAAATATGGTGGCTAACATACGCAAATAAGAGCGAGAAGAGAAGCAACGGAATGGTCGTGAAGCTAGCAACGATCAAGAAGTGATCCTGAACTCCTACCTACGTCAAACATAACCCAAAACCGTGTTCACTTCCCGGACTCCACCGAAAAGAGACCATCACGGCTACAAACGCGGTTGATGCGTTTTAATTCGTATCTGGTGTCAAGTTATCTACAACCGGACATTAACAAATTCCCATCTGCCTTATAACCGCGGGCACGGCTTTCGAAAGATTATATACCCTGCAGGGGTGTCCCAACTTAGCCCATCACAAGCTCTCACGGTCAACGAAGGATATACCTTCTCCCGGGAAGACCCGATCAGCCTCGGAATCCCGGTTCGCAAGACATTTCGACAATGGTAAAACAAGACCAGCAAAGCCGCCCGATGTGCCGACAAATCCCGATAGGAGTCGCACATATCTCATTCTCAGGGCACACCGGATGAGCAAGACGTCGGGTTGGTATAGACCCTGGTTGCCCAGGGGACGCCGGACATCACTCAGGTTGGACCAACACTCGAAGGAGCACTGGCCCGGGGGGGGGGGTAATAAAGATGACCCTTGAGTCTGCAGAACCCAAGGGAAAAAGGCTTAGGTGGCAAATGGTAAAACCAAGGTTGGGCCTTGTTGGAGGAGTTTTATTCAAAGCGAACTGTCAAGGGGGTCCCATAAATCACCTAACCGTGTAAGGAACGCAAAATCCGGGAACATAATACCGATATGACAGAAACTAGGGCGGCCAGAGTGGAACAAAACACCAGGCATAAGGCCGAGTCTTCCACACTTTACCAAGTATATAGATGCATTAATTAAATAAGAGATATTATGATATCCCAAAATAATCATGTCCATCATGGAGCAATTTTCAACTTCACCTGCAACTAACAATGCTATAAGAGGGGCTGAGCAAAGCGGGTAACATAGCCAAGCAACGGTTTGCTAGCAAGGGTGAACAGGTTAGAGGCTGACATGGCAATATGGGAGGCATGGTAAACAAGTGATAGGTAGCGCAGCATAGCAATAGAATGAGGCAACTAGCAAGCAAAGATAGAAGTGATATCGAGGGTAATAGTCATCTTGCCTGAAATCCCGCAAGGAAGAAGAACGAGTCCATGAAGAAGACAAACGAACGTAGTCGAACGAATCCTCACAACTCCGGAACAAAACCGAAGCTAACGAGAGAAGCAAACCGGAAAGAAGCAAATAACATAGTAAACACACAAGCATAAACATGTCATGATGCACAAACAAGTATGATGCATGTCCGGTTTAATGAGGCATGGCATGGCAATATGCACAAACAACACTACAAGTTAAGTGGAGCTCAATATGCAACGGGTTGCATATTGACGGAACACCACATCAAATATTTAGTTTATCTCTCAGTTAGGAACACAACAATATTACATGTTGTTAAACATGGCAAGAGGTGAAGCATAATTAAACTACATATTTAGGCAATTTTAAGTGAGGCCGGAAACAACAAATGATAATTCCGGAAAATCCCCGATAGGTCATTAGCAATTTAATGCAAACACGGTTTTAAGCATTTTAATTGTTGTTATCATGATGCGGATGATATATGCAAGTTTATGCAATTTTTATGAAAATGTTGACATGAGCATGTTATGAAGCATTAGTCGCCATGGCGGAATGAAAAGGGTGCCACGGCGGCGAAACAGAAATGGTGCCACGGCAACATATCCGAAAATGATGCCACGGCAACATATCGGTTCCGGTAGCTCACAGAGATACCGGTGCAAAAGGAGACGTGCGGATGTGCGCAACATGCAAGATGGTGGGGTGCTCCCGGATTTCGGGTTCCCACGGGATGGTGGCATGGAAAAGAGCGACAATTCGGATGCGGTGCACACACAAGCATCTCATACAACACACATTTATTCGGTCCACGGTTGATCGTCTCGGGGCTTATACCTTCGAAGCATGCGTTTTCGGAGCGGTTCAGGTTCGATGTAGAGGAAGTAGTCGTTCACGGGTCGTCGTGGGAAGTAGTCGTTCTCATTTCGTAGGCGTACATGTCAGCGGTAGTGGAAGTAGTTGTACTCGTGTCGTAGTGGAAGTAGTGGTGCTATCGGTCATCGGCGACAGTAGTTGTACACGACAATCGTAGTGGAACTTGGTCATCCGAAGGGGTACTTGACGAAATCCACCTCGGATGTAGTCGTACACGTGTAGTCGGACTTGACAAAAAAATGCACACCGGCTGCAGCCGTGGTACTTGGCGGCGACAAAACGAGCAGGGGAGGCGGGCGACGGAGCAAGGTGGTGGTCGCATTCAGGCGAGCGACAGGGCACGGCAGAGATGCGGCAAGGAGCTCCGGCAGGAACCAAGGCGGCGGCAGGGGAGGACCCTGGAGGCGGGGCGACGAGCTCGACAGCAGGGCCAGCAGTAGGCACCCACGGGAGGCCAAGGCCGGCGGAGGAGCGGTGCAGGACGGCGATGCAGGGCGGCGGCCTGCTGGCTCGAGTGGCACGCGGCCATGGCAAGGAGGCGAGGCAGAGGAGGGGCACTCGAGGCAGGGCTACGGGAGCCGGCGGGGACGCGAGGAAGCAAGGTGGTGGTGGTGGAGGACGCGGGGCGTTCGGCCGAAGGCATGGCCATGGACGACGGCGAGGTAGGTCGAGGGCGGCGGCGGTCACTTGGCGGAGGGAGGAGGCAGCGAGGGGAAAGGGAGAGGGGATTGCGCGAGGAGGGAGGAGCGGTCGAGCGAAGGGGCGCGGCTTCCTCGCGATGGTTGCAGGTGTGCGCGAGGTGAGAGCGAGAGGGAGATGGGGATCGAGAGGAGGGAGCGGATCGAGAGATGGCTCTCCCTGGCGATGCGGTGTGCGCTGCGGTGCTGGATCGGTTAGAGCTAGGGTTAGGAGGGTTAGGTGGGCTGGCTGGGCCGGCTAGGTTGGCCAGGCCTAAGAGGCCGGCTGGGCTGCAAGGCTTCTTCCTTCTCTCACCCACTCTAAAGAAAATAAAAACAAAACAGAGATAAGAAAGAAAAGAAAGAGAGGTTAGGGGAAGAAGTTGGACACACGGATAATTTTCCCGGACTCGCAAAAATATGCTCATTCCAAGAAAAATAGAAAGGCCATGATTGAAAGATGTGAATTCAAACTCATTTGAATTTAATTCAAATGGGTTTGAACTAGGACTCGATAAAAGGAAGGTCCAAAAATGTTCGGATTTTTGGTGGAGCTCCGGAAAATGATGAAATAATTTATGGGCAAGGTTGGAGACCAAGAAGTGAGATAACAAAGGCATGGAGAATTATTTTGCAAGTGGGTTATGGGTGATTCCGAATTAGTGGAATATTTAATAATATCTCCCTAAATATCGGGAGGGTATGTTATAAAGAGAAGTCACCCTTCCCTCGATTTAAATGGATCGAAGATCCATACAATTTATTTAGTTGAGTTATAAAAATTAAATGGCATGATGGCATGATGACATGATGCAATGCAAAAATAAAAGAGCAAGCACAAAAGAAACACATGGCAAAACTCGGAATAGCTGGAAGTCTTCTGGGGCGCCGGGCTCGGGGCGTCACAGCTTGTCCGTCCAATGACACTCCCCTGTTTCTGGGTCCAAAGTTCCCGTAACCCCGAAGAACCAAGTCCTTGAACGATCTGGCCAGTTCGATGTCACTGGTTGGACCCCTTTAGCAAGCAGGTCTTGCTCAACTTTGTCCCACAACGGTCGGGCTTTGTAGTAGCCACCTGACCCCGTGTGATGGTGATACTTCTTCTTTGCAACATTTTTCTTACCCTTATCTGATTGCTTGTATGCCACAAATGCGGACCAGTGATCTCTTATCTTCTCATATCGGCCGATGAATTCTGGAGTCTTCCCTTTGTCGACAAACTTTGTGTTCAACTCTTTCCTCCAGTTCCTGAATAGATCTGCCATCTTCATAAGAGCAAACTTCTTGACCTTTGGCTCTATAACTATGTTATTCAGATCCTCCTCTAGCGGTAGGCTGAAATTTGTCATCAACGAGGTCCAAAGATCACCTTTTAGTCTATCCTGGACATCAGAAACTTCAGGGTCGTCCTTACTCTTATTCCATTGATGGACACTGATTGGGACCATGTCCCTAACAATAGGTCCGCACTGATGTACAAATGCGTCCTTGGCCCGAGCAATCGGTTGGCCATCATTCATGATTTCTATGATCGTGAACTTTTCATCCTGGCGCAACCTTTTTGTTGGGCCTCGTCTCCTTACGGAAGTTTGGCTCGATTCGGGGGGGGCTATAAAAGAAGAAAGAAGCATTAATATATGTACATACCAAAAAAATTAATGCATCAAGTCAGCACAGGCTTAATTAATATATATACCTCGCCGGACTTTGCAACAACTCCCTCCTCCGTTCGGTCACCGGAGCCATCATCATGATCTCCTTCCTCCTCCATTGTTGGATCACCGGAGCCGTCATCCTCTCCTTCCTGACCATCGGTGTCATTGAGAAACGACAAGGGATCACCTCCGGCGAGGATTATATCCCCCAACAACTGTTCTTGTTCCAAGTCTCTTTCCATAGTTTCAGCAAATATTACAACATGGCAATATACAAACATGAGAGATGGATTAATTAGTGGCAAACACAGACCTAGCTAATCACAACAAGGAATCATATTCATATATGAGCAATGGATTAGTTATGGACTGCCTCTCTCATGCTTGTCCGAT
>NC_041389.1:265413634-265414652 GCF_002162155.2 Triticum dicoccoides
AGGGTTTCGGGTGGCCTCGACAACGCTCTTTTAACTTGGTAAATTTGGGTGGCCTCGACAACTCTTCTAGGGTTTGGGATACGGTGGCCTCGACAATACTTCTAGGGTTTGGGGTCACCTCGACAATGCTTCTAGGGTTTGGGGTGGCCTCGACAACTCTTCTAGGGTTTGGGTGGCCTCGACAATGCTTTTTCAGTCCCGGTTTGGGTGGACTCGAGAGTTGGTCGAGCGAGAGGGGGTTGATCGACGTCCCCCTCATGTCGAAGTTACCAGAGTTTTCTATATGAACAAAAAAATTCCACATGACATGTGCGACGAGCGGACCACCTCTCTCTCATGCATGTCTGACGTCCCCCCTCATGTCAAAGTTATCGGAGAGGGGTTAGGTCAACAACGACGTCGCTCTTTCTTCTAGGGTTTGGGTGGCCCTCGAGAGTTGGTCGGGTGAGTGTACCGGGAGTAAGTAACATTTTAACTCATTTTCAATATATGAACATTATAACTTAGTAAATTTTAACTAAATTCTATGAACAAAAAATATATTCTATGAATAAAAAAACATCATATGATCATTTTATATATATACACCCATCCATCCATCCACATCCATGCATACATATGAACAAAAAAACATCATATGATCATCTATGAACAAAAAACATCATATGATCATCTATGAACAAAAAAACATCATATATGATCATCTATGAACAAAAAAATCATCATATATATGAACAAAAAAATTATGAAAAAAACATCATATGATCATATACACATACATATAATCATAGACACATATATACATATCATCTATGAACAAAAAATAATCATGCATATATATGAAAAAAAATAGGGGCGTGGGAGGGAGGAGGACAGGGAAGGCGCCGACCAGACCGAACGGTGAGGATGGGCGGTGTCGTTGGGGTAGGGGCGCAGGGTCGACGGCGAGGACGGTGACGGCGATGATGGGGCGCAGGGGCGCGGGCTCGGGGGGCAGGGACGATGGCAATGACGGGGG